>NW_006239000.1:940001-959918 GCF_000226075.1 Solanum tuberosum
AGATTAATGTATCAGCGCTTATATTATTGTATCCGTTTGAGTGATTTCTGTAATTATAAACTTTTAAGGGATAAATTATAATTTTGCCTTAAAAGTATGTTATTTCTGTAATTTGCTCTTTATTATTTAGTATTATATCTGATCCATTAGTAAAATTCGACCCAACTAATGTGAAAATCCATCAGCCCTAATTTCATTACCCATTAGCCCTAATTTTACACCCATCATCTTGGTCACATTAGATGAACGCTTCATATAGTGAGAAAAGGCATTCATATCTTGATTGAGAGAGAGATCCAACAATATGTAAGATTTCTATTCTTAAATCATCTCTTTACCTTTTCTGTATGGAATTTGTTTCTGGAATCTTTCCAAAATCTGCAAAAAAATCTCAAAATCGGTATATATCTTCTTTTATTGCAATTAGGGTTCGTCGATTTTATCATTTATAAACTTGATAACTGTGGAGTTTGATATTTCATCTATTTTTATGTTCGTGCGTATTCTATCTTTTCACTCTATGGTAGAAATTAGGGTTGTCAATTTCAGATATTTATGGGTATTTCGATAACAGTTAGTTTTTTCCTTTTTGGTTTAGGATTTGATGTTTACTAGTTTAGATCTCATTGAATATAAATTTAAACGAAATTGCTGGCTGTGTATGGGTATCCATTTGTTTTTAATATAATTTTTGTCCCCTAACTGAATGACACAATGTGAATATTATAATGTTAGTGAGACTTTTTCCCTTTTCAAGGTTTATGGTCCTTGAATGTGAATATTATAATGTGTCACGTGTTTTAAACTCAAACTTAGAGTCTTTCAAGAAACATTCATATATGAAGTTTATCCAGAGTCAAGACAAGCACTACATGATATTTACATACACATAGTAACATTATCAAGAGATTGTTACTTTAAAATCCAATCAAAACTACCATCTGGAAGTAATTTTACTACCATCTCAACAGTCACAATCACCCAAAGATTAGCTTATAACAATAAAATATAATTCAAAAGTATAACAACTATAGCTAAAGAAGGTCTAATTGTCCAAAGTAATTATTTTTTGTTTGGATGTCAGCTTTCTGTGTGGAAGCAATTTTACTAACTAATAAAACAATTAATAACTAGAGCAAATAAAGATCAGTGATGACACATCAATTTTTTTTCTATATGTATTTTACTATTTTTCCAACGTCACTTTTTATCTAGTTAGAGCAACAATACTAGATAACAAATAGCAATGAAAAAGAGATTTAAATAGGTCGTGGGAGTAATATACAGGACTTTTGTCTAACTTGCTTTTGAAATGTAGCTATTCTATTTTTTTTGAAATCAAAAGAAATGTGTGTTAGTTCACAGTAAGTAATGAATGATCTCATATGTTGATGATCATCGCTATACTTGTGAAGAAATATTTTTTTTACAAATAAATAAGAAAGGGCCAGGGGGAAATTTTGGAAATGGCCAACCTCCATTTCTCTTGGTAATCGAGATGGGAAGAAAGGAAGATAAGAAGATAAAACAATACACAATTATGCTTATGTTTACTCCATTGTGAATGCTTTTGCTGCAGCCTTCCTTTCAAATTCTTCAGTAGCCATCTACAATACTACAAGAAGACAATTACTATTTGAAAATCAGTATACACAATTTGTTTACTTAATACACAATACTAACAATAATATATTGGTTTACTGTTGCTAATCACATGTCTCTCTTTTGGTTGTCTTGTAGAATATTAAAGATGACCTTGGTGGACATAATCTTCAATTATGGTGGAGAATGGATTAAAAAACCAAATGTCATGTATTTAAAGAAAATAATTGATACTTGGACAGATTATGATCCTGACCTCCTTTCCTTTATTGATATAGTAAATGAGTACACTAGAAAGTTTGGATATTTAGGTGTTCAACAACTTATTGTTACAGTTCCCTCTGGTAACTACTATGAGATTAAGGCCCTTAACATATATGCAGTAGATGAAGGTGAGGAATTAATAAAAGTTCATAATATTTCCCAACATTCTGAGTCATATGTTGCAACAACTGAAGTTGGAACTGACTGTGAAAGTGATAATGAGAGTGATGATAATCATATGTTGAGGTAGAGTATGATTCTGATGACTTGAATAGGATTGCCTTTCAAAAATATAGGATCATTGATGAAACGCTGCTAGATTACAAGGACTTATGCATAGGTATGAGCTTCAAGGATATACCCGCAGCTAGATTATGCATTAACTTGTATGCTCTTGTAAACAAAAGAAACTTGAAGCAGTTGAAAAGTGATCCATCAAGGTTGAGGTATGAGCTAGTGTGTTGCAGGATGTCATTTTTCATTACTTATTTCTGGAGATAAAGACATGCCAGGGGTTAGAATAAAAACCCTGAAAAATACGCATGATTGGAACGAAGCGTTTGAAAATGGAAGGGTTGATCATCTTACAATAGCGTATTATTTCAAGTCTATAGGAACAAATTGCAACCTGTTAGAAGTGAAAATTTTTGGAAGGTGGATCCACATCAAGCAATAGAACCACCTGAATTAGTGAAGGTGGTTGGCAGACCCAAAATTAAAAGAGTCAGAAAAAAAGACGAGGCAAGTAAGAGGCAAGGCGAGAGGGCAAGTTCAAGAAAAGGAAGAGTTATGACATGCAACAATTGCGGAGAGTCAAACCACAATAGTAAAGGATGTAAAAAGGTAAAATATCTTCAATGCTAATAGAATCTTTATTTTCCCCTGAAATTTGATTTCTAACTTGTATTTCTTACTTACAATAGCTTGTCAATACAAGGCCAAGGAAAAGGAGCAGGGAATTAATTGATGAACCTGAAGAGATAAACCTTACAGCACCCCAATCAACCCAAGCAAGCCCAATTGTGAACTTCATGTCTACACCAATATTCAGGCAGCATGCACCACAATTTTCAGGTCCAAGACCGCATTCCAAATGATACGCCAGATTTTGAGTTAGCTGAAACTTCAAAGCAAAGATCAAGCAAGCCAGATGCTACTACATTGCAACATACCGTTCATCCAGTTTTGACAATCAACTTTCCAAATCATGATCCAGATCCTAATATAAGGCCAACGATAGTGTCAGAAAGCACAATATTCCGAGCTAGGCAACAAGGACCAATTCCTTCAGGAACAAGGATTATTAACTTTGTTGGTGATCACAATGGAGTGAGTGTCCCTTCAAATCTTCCCGAAGTAGCTATTCTAATTGTCTTGTATTAGCTAGATAGTTTACATGAATGTAGTATTTTGACGTTGGAACATATAAGCTGTAATCCTTTAGATTTAGAAGTCTATTTTGAACTCTAAATTATATTCCTTCAACTTTGTTTGATGTAGTCATTCAGCTGATGGATAGTCAAACCTCTCTCTAGAAGGCAACTATTCTTTCTGTTTGCATGTCTTTTATTGTTTTCATGGCTGTGACGGTCTCTGCACTCTTATCAGGCTACAAGCTATGCTAAAGGATCATATGGTGATGATCTGGGAATTGAACCTGCAGCCTTCAACTCCAGAATTGATGTGACTTATAATTATACGTTACGATTCACGGAGTGCAATAAGCTTTCATGTAATAGCTAGTAAAGTTTCCCATAATCACATTATCATGTATTGTACATTCGGCACAAGACACGTCTTGCTAGTAATGCTGAAGTTTAACGTTCAATATAAATGAATTACACTAATTTACTTCCTTTTTTTTTGGTACTGGTGGTCTTACGACTATCTTTTGCGCATCATGAATTATTCCACCGGGTACCTACTACCTTCTACAAGTCACCAACACATGTACTAGATAACTTCATACACTCTTCAAGACTTAGGCAGATGTGAAGAAATAACCTAGTGCTTTTCGTGTCTGCTGGAATTTGAACTTTTCTCTCCATATCTGCTCCTATTAGTTTTGTAATGCAAGAAGAGTAGCCATTTCCAACATTAAGAAATCTTTTGACTGTTCTACAATTCTATTTTTCATATTAAGTATAAAGAATGTAGCAGGCTGAAGTACTCAAAAAGAGAACATGCTTTCCATCCTTCAATATGCAAAAAAATACATTATCAATGAGAACTTACATGTTGAGGAAGCTCAGAATATCATCAATTTCTTTTATTCTCTTCCAAGTAGCAAGAAATACTCGCTTGATTTATTAACTTCATCAAAATTCAAACTTCTCATTCTCTCTTACTCGGTAACTATAGAAGTAAAATTAAAGCGACAAACAAGAAACCCGACCAATTAGCTGAATCAGGACATGAATGGCTCTTCTCTCTGTATCGAAGCCTTCAATCTAAGTTGTCTTTCTATTTTTTTCTGTTGGCGCTAATCGGCATGCTTATTTCCACACAAACACTGTTTAATAGAATTATGCAAAACCCCAAACAGATGACCAAATGTGTTATGCTATGGAGTAATGATAACCAGTGGCGGATCCAGGATTTAAGATCAAGGGGTTTGAAATTTAAAGAAGAAGCTCATGTGGTAATGTAAGTGCGTGGTGAGCGTAGTAACCCCGACATGCTTTTTGTACAAGGTATCTAGCTCATTGGTCGCAAAAGTTAGCATCAAACTAATCAAAGATATTGAGAACAAAGCTACGCTGATAAAAAATAATTAGTGGATCAGTTGTATTACATAAGTTAATTCTTAAAACACGTGAAAATTAAAGAATGAAAAAGGAAGCGAGACGGAGAAGAAAAATATTTACCTTAACCCACTAAATTTATATTATCTTATCGTACCGCATTAAGCATTTCTTCCTACGTTTACCCTGCTCCATTGAACATTCTTAAAAAATTTCTTGTACTTTTTATACTTTTATTTTGTAATGTTTTACTTTATTTTGCATTTTAAATTTTTTTAAATTAGTATCCATTCAAACACATATTACTAAGAAAATTATCAAGATTCTCTAAAAATGTGTAAGTATAGATTTACTAATATTATAATGCACAGAAGATAAATAAATGGCATCGTCAATATTTTTTAGTTCATGTAGTTTAATTTACTAGGTTAGTCATCAGTTGTTGAAAAAAATGACGAATAAATCAAATAAGTTTAGTTTTCATCTCTCTAAAATAGAATTGAAAAAATAGAAAAGAAATTCCATGAATTCTATTAAATATATATTATTACAAGGATATTGACGATGTTTAGTTTCTTTATTCAATTGCATCTAATTTATCTATATATATATATATATAATTATTAAAGAGTTGTACATAAAAGTATGTTGAAATAAAATGACTGATAGGTATAAGAAGAATAAAAAAAAATGTGTGTAATAAATTTAAACAAAAATAAATTTTAAAAAATGACATAAAAGAGTAAAATAATGAAAAAGAGAAGATTATCCAAGCCCAAAAGTTGAGCCCAATTCCATGCATTAAAAAGGGTAAAAAAAAAAAAGGAAGATTAATTGTTGTGCATGGGATTCGAACCCATGACGTGAAAGCCACTGCTGAACGCCTGAACCCCTGAACCATTGAGCTAAAGCTTCTCACTTAATTTTAGTGGGTTCATTTTAATATATATGTACACATAAAATCAGAATTTGACACTATATATAGTGTAATTTTTTGAACCAGGGGGTTCGGGTGAACCCATGGACACAAGCTAGATCCGCCCCTGCTGAGTGATAACACATATGCCATACATCGGCATGTTCTATTGTCTGCGTCCAAGTGACTAGTATTAGCTACTGATAATTAAAAAATCACAAAAGACACCATTTACTCCTTCTTCCTTATGCCATAAGACATGTTGCAGATTTAGCGGCCACTGAGGTGATCTTGTCAAAATGACCTTTCATGTATTTGTGCTTGTGGACGCTTTGGTAAAACTTTTGCTTCTCAACGATCTTTTCTCTGAGATGTTATAAACGACGAAGAGAAAGTTGAAGATCGTTGTCTGTATTATCTATGTTTTAATGGGTAAAGTGATTTGAGAGAATGATTATGGGAATCGGGTTAATGGGTCTTCACATTGGTTGGGTTAGGTTTTACTAAATGAGTCAAATATAATACAAAATAGAAAATAATTTTTTTATTATAATAAAAGTATGTACACATGGAGCCGTGTAGGTGCCACATAGACTAATAAAAATGGTGATATGATAAGTTAACTGTATAAGAGCAAATATGTATCCAAAGTTGAATGTAAAGGCAAATATATCAAAAAAGTATGACGAATGATAAATATGACTATTTTCTAAGAATACAAGGGTAAATATGACCCTTTTCCATTTTTTTTTTATAATGAACAAACTGAATAAAGAAGAGTCAGGAGCCAAAAGGTAAAACAATTATCAAAAATTACAAAAGGGCACATCATTTTTTTTTAAAATCAAAAGGGCAAAATCGCTCCTGACGAAGAAATTTCTCTCCGACACAATATTAACGTCGTTACTCCGTTAAAAATAAAAATCGGTTGATTATGTTCAAAACTTTTTAATTTTTTTTTTCTTCCTTACATCGCTGCAGCAGGGTGAGCGTTTTTCTTGAATTTGTTTTTTTTTTAAATAAAAAAACTAAAATTGCTGATATGGCAACGTTTTAATAAAAAAAATTAAATTAAAATCGCTGCTAGAACAAGATTTTTTTTTGAAAATCACTCCCCAACGATTTTAATAATTTTTTTTTTAAATCGCTACCTTTGCAGCGATTTTATTTTTAAAAAAATTTAAATCGCTGACAAGGCAGTGAAATTCCCCCTCTGATTTTTTTTTTTTGACATCGCTTCTGACACAACGATTTCATAAGCAAAAATTGTGACACAACGATTTTATATTTTTTTTTAATAAAATCGCTTCCTAGGGAGCGATTTTCAAGAATATTTTTTTTCTTCTTGCTATGGCAATGATTTTAATTTTTTTATTAAAATGCTGACAAGCAGCGATTTTATAAATTTTTTTTAATAAAATCGCTTCCTAGGGAGCGATTTTCAAGAATTTTTTTGAAAAGAATTTCTTGCTATAGCAGCGATTTTATTTTTTTAAAAAAATAAATTCGAGAAAAACGCTACCTCTGCAACGATTTTAATGAAAAAAAAGTTTTGAACACGGAGTAATGATGTTAATATTGTGTCAGAAAAAAATTGTTTCGTTATGAGCAATTTTCAAGAAAAATAATTTTTAAATATAATTCCCCAAAATTGGGTTATGTTTGATAAGAAAACGTAAAAGCTTGATTAAAACTTTAATTAAAATACGCCTCTCCATATCCAATTATTAGGAAAATTAAAATAAATAAATAATACCCCATAGAAGGATCTAGAAACCCTAAATAGACTAGTATATAAAGTCGCTAAAAACTTCCCATGATCCTCCTCTTGCTTTCGAGTCCCTTTGTGTTTCATCTCGCCTTTCAGTTTTCTTCTTGGTAGCAACAGCTCTTTAGATCTACAAAAAAATGTCGGACATAGAGACGTTTGCTTTCCAGGCTGAGATCAATCAGCTTCTCAGTCTTATCATCAACACTTTCTACAGCAACAAGGAGATCTTTCTCCGTGAACTCATCAGCAATTCTTCCGATGTAAGTCTCCGACGGTTGAGTTTTTCTTTTTCATTCTGTATTACTCCGATCTTCTAGTATACTGTAGTTTTATTGCTTTTTGTTATTTGAAATTTGATTATTTTAGAGCGATCTGAGCTTTTTTATTGTCTTCATAGATAGCTTAATGTGATCTATTTGATTTTGAAGTTTGATTATTAATAAGCAGCATGAGGTTTTTTCGAGTTTTTTGTATGTATTTTCTTCGTGTATAGCTTAACGTGATCTTCTAGGCTACTGTAGTGCCATTGCTCTCCATGATTTTGAAGTAATGATTATTTTAGAGCAGTTTAGTTTCTATCTGGAGGTTATTCTTATTTGTATTGTGGTTGTGGATAGCTTTAGGTGATCTTCTAAGATATATTGTAGTGCTATGGCTCTCTTTGATTGTGAATTGTGATTATATTAGAGCAGCTAATTTTTATTTTTTTTGAGGTTTTTAATGTGTATTATATTCATGGATAGCTTGATGTGATTGTCTGGGATACTGCAGTTCCATAGCGCTGTCTTTTTTATTCTGAAACTGGATCATTCAGAGCTTTGTTCTGTTTTCTCATCTTAAAACTTGGCTGATAGGAGTGAGTCTTGTCATGTATCTCCAAGGGTAATGTAAAAATTTGCCTGGTTTGTGTATTGTGACTTTCTAGATCCCTAGTCTGTGTATCATCATAGTGTTATTATATGGTTTTGTTGATGATATACCATTGTGCCATCACCCTCTGTGGCTTCGAAAAATAATTTGAGTAATTTAGAGCAGTTATATCATATCATAACAGTTCATATATCAGACAATCTTTGCATGTTTTGCTGCCCATTTGAAAGCACCTGATTCGGTGTTCTGCTTTGTCATCATAGTACTTAGCTGATAAGAGTAAGCTCTATGTAGTTTTCTACTGGTCCTATTTTTTATTAGACTAGGTAATGCAAACATTTGCTTGGTTTGTGTCTTCTAAAGTTTATTTTAGATGTTGTCTAAATGTTATATATACTATGGAGATGTTATCATGGTGTTAGTGTATGATTTTGTATACAATTGATTGAGGTTAATTAATTAAGTTGGCATATGAGGTTTAGTAATAAATACCCGCTTGTATTTGTGTTATAATTTTTTGTTGAAGAATCTTGTGATTAATTCAGCTTCTTAATACAGGGATCTGAATTTTGTTTGCCCGATCAGCTTTTTAAATCAATATGTTACTTGTTGAGGGCTTCTGTTCTGTTATCTCTATCCCATTGTATCATAGGATATAAAATGTTTGTTCTTATTTGGTGGTTAATTGTATGACATATCTGATATTTCTTTGTATTTTGGGATTATACTTTTAGGCTCTAGACAAGATCCGTTTTGAGAGTTTAACCGACAAGAGCAAGCTAGAAGCTCAACCAGAGCTCTTCATCCATATTATCCCAGACAAGACCAATAATACTCTCACTATCATTGATAGTGGTATTGGTATGACAAAGGCTGGTAAGTAGTAGGAACATATTGGAAGCTAGATGCTCAACCAGAGTTTCATCCATTTTATCTGTTCTTAATGTTGCATTTCTATTTGCTGATCTTCTTTGTTTTATTTGCAGATCTGGTGAATAACCTGGGTACAATTGCAAGGTCAGGAACCAAGGAGTTCATGGAAGCTATTGCAGCTGGTGCTGATGTTAGCATGATTGGTCAATTTGGTGTTGGTTTCTACTCTGCTTACTTGGTAGCTGAGAAGGTTATTGTGACCACAAAGCACAATGATGATGAACAGTATGTCTGGGAGTCTCAAGCCGGTGGCTCTTTCACTGTTACCAGGGATACATCTGGTGAGAACCTTGGCAGGGGTACCAAAATGGTCCTTTATCTCAAGGAGGATCAGCTTGAATACCTTGAAGAACGTAGGCTCAAGGACCTTATTAAGAAGCACTCTGAGTTCATTAGCTACCCTATCTCTCTTTGGGTTGAGAAGACCATAGAGAAGGAAATTTCTGATGATGAGGAGGAAGAGGAGAAGAAAGATGAGGAGGGAAAGGTAGAGGAGGTCGATGAGGATAAGGAGAAGGAAGAGAAGAAAAAGAAGAAGGTTAAGGAAGTTTCTAATGAGTGGTCACTGGTGAACAAGCAGAAGCCCATTTGGATGAGGAAGCCAGAAGAGATCACAAAGGAAGAGTATGCTGCTTTCTACAAGAGCTTGACTAATGATTGGGAAGAGCATCTTGCTGTGAAGCACTTCTCTGTTGAGGGCCAGTTGGAGTTCAAGGCTGTCCTTTTTGTTCCAAAAAGGGCTCCTTTTGACCTCTTTGACACAAAGAAGAAGCCCAACAATATCAAGCTGTATGTTCGCCGTGTGTTTATCATGGATAACTGTGAGGAGTTGATTCCTGAATATTTGAGCTTTGTGAAGGGTATTGTGGATTCTGAGGACCTTCCTCTCAACATCTCCAGAGAGACATTGCAGCAGAACAAGATCCTAAAGGTTATTCGCAAGAATTTGGTGAAGAAGTGTGTTGAGCTTTTCTTTGAAATTGCTGAGAACAAGGAGGACTACAATAAGTTTTACGAGGCCTTCTCTAAAAACCTCAAGCTTGGAATCCATGAGGATTCTCAGAACAGGTCAAAGTTTGCTGAACTGCTGAGGTACCATTCCACCAAGAGTGGTGATGAGATGACCAGCTTGAAAGACTATGTAACCAGAATGAAGGAGGGCCAGAATGATATTTACTACATTACTGGTGAGAGCAAGAAGGCTGTTGAGAACTCTCCCTTCCTGGAGAAACTGAAGAAGAAGGGATATGAGGTACTTTACATGGTTGATGCCATTGATGAGTACTCCATTGGTCAGCTGAAGGAATTTGAGGGCAAAAAGCTTGTTTCTGCTACCAAGGAAGGCCTCAAGCTTGATGAGAGTGAAGATGAGAAGAAAAAGCAGGAAGAATTGAAGGAAAAGTTTGAGGGACTGTGTAAGGTGATGAAGGATGTGCTAGGAGACAAAGTTGAAAAGGTTATTGTTTCTGACCGTGTTGTGGACTCTCCCTGCTGTTTGGTGACTGGTGAGTATGGCTGGACCGCTAACATGGAGAGAATCATGAAGGCACAGGCACTTAGGGACTCTAGCATGGCTGGATACATGTCTAGCAAGAAGACCATGGAGATCAACCCAGAGAACTCCATCATGGATGAGCTGAGGAAGAGGGCTGATGCAGACAAGAATGACAAGTCTGTGAAGGACTTGGTTCTCTTGCTTTTTGAGACTGCCCTTCTAACCTCAGGTTTCAGCCTTGAGGAGCCAAACACCTTTGGCAACAGAATTCACAGGATGCTGAAACTCGGTTTGAGCATTGATGAGGAAAGCGGAGATGCTGATGCCGACATGCCTGCATTTGAGGATCCTGAAGCTGACGCTGAGGGCAGCAAGATGGAGGAGGTTGATTAAGTTCATTATTAATGTTTTGATAGTTTATGGGTTCCCTTCCTACTTATTCTCTAGTTTTTGCTTTATCCCATCAGAACAATATGTGATAGGGTTTTAATGCCATTCTTTTAGAATGGCAGTTCCATGTTAGGTTATAATTCTCTTTTTGTTTTGACATTCGTGGTTAATATTAGTTTCTTTTCTTGCCCAACTTGTGTTTTCTGTGAAATATTTTACTTGCTCCCCTACTAATCCTGGACCAAATAATTAGTTTGTACCCAATATCACATGAGGGGGGAAGTTGTTTCATTTTGCTAACTTGGTGAAGAGTTAGTTACACATTTTGGTTATATACCAATACAGTGAATGGAAGAACAGAAATGATTCAACTTCCATTAACGAGAGGGTAATCTTCTGATTGGAATAATTTTTTTTAAGCCATCACAAATATTCACCAATTTCTAGTAAAATATCAGTTCCAGTGCCTTGGGTCGATTATTTTTAAAAAAAATTATACCATGACAGTTTGTAGGTATTTTATACTCCCTCCGTCCCATTTTATATGATGTACTTTGATTTGGCACAAACTTTAAGAAAAATGGAAAGACTTTTAAAACTTGTGGTCCAAAATGAATGATAGAAATTTGTGTGGTTGTAAATCATTTCATTAAGGGTAAAAAAGACATTTTATAGGCAAATTGTTACTTAAAATAGAAATGTGTCATTCTTTTTGGGACTGACTAAAAAGGAAAGTGAGTCATATAAATTGGGACAGAGGGAGTAATATATAATCAAAATTAGGCTTTGATTGATTTCTCTTTGGAATCGTTCGCTTCAATTAACTTTCAGTTTTTCTTTTTATTTTAAAAATATCACCTCAAAATATATTTCTTTCACAAATATGTTTTTGAAGAAGCACTTTAATTCTTCACCAAAAAGACAAGCATGTAAAACATTGTTGCTATATTGTTTGATATTAAATATTTAATAGGAATCAAGAATGTAAAACATATTTCTTTCACAAAGATGTTTTTGAAGAAACACTCTAATTCTTTATCAAAAAGACAAGCATGTAAAACATTGTTGTTGTATTGTTTGATATTAAATATTTAATAGGAATCAAGAATGTAAAACATTGTTGCCGTATTGTTTGATATTAAATATTTAATAGGAATGTTTGGATAGGTTTTGTTGTATTGTTCGATAGAGTATCTATTAAAATATCTTTTAATTTTAAACCTAATTAAGTAAAGGCTAATAATTAAAGCACAAAGACCCAAAATCATTTAGTCACCAGAGACATAAGACCTAAGTTATATTTATGTTTGAAAAATGTCATAAATTATATTTGTATATTAAATTTAACATATTGTTAACATATAAAATATATTTACATACATGTAACGTTATTCGGTTTGATTTTTTCATAAATTAAAAAGACTCCCAATTGTTCGGGACGGTTATACACTTATATAAAAAGTTCACAATTTTATTGAAAAAATAGCATAAATTGATTCGATTTGATTAGGTTTGATCAGTTTTTCATATTCTTTTGACACCCTTACCAGTGACGGTTGGTAAGTGCAACATAGATTTTCTTTTCTACTTTAACATTCAACTAGTAAGATTCAAATACATGTACGCTTATCACACATCGCATCAATGTTAAACACAAACCCAAAGACCCTCCTCAAGCCACCCATTTGGCTTTGAGCCAGATAATAACACTGCAATTTCCTGCTTGTGGTCTGAATAGTATATTATAACCAAGACGACGTTTTGTTTGGTTCTAAATGCAACATTATGGTGTGTACCAAGAAGCACAACAGCTATCACTCAATAGAAACTCGATATCAATTCATCTCATAGAAATAAATCACAAAACAACTATTCAAAAAAGAATAATAAACCATGAAGATGTCGAATTTAACATGGAGAAAATGGAAAGAGCAAACATAATGTTATATGTTCATGGAATCAGCCAACTATGATTCCCAGAAAACAACTCCCAAATTAGGTGTCCTCAACTCTTGAATGAAAGACAAAGCTTGGAAACGTTGTAGTAATGTCCCTGTTTAGAGGAGGAAGATATTTGAGCAAATGAATTAATACTACGAAAAAACAATAACTACCGAAACATGTTAATATTTCATGTGTCACTTACTTGAGATATTGGAGGGTCATATTCTTCAAAAGTGAAGGATGTCGCAACACTAAGTTTCTCCATTCCTCCTTATCAATCTTTCCGTCATGCTTCGTATCGGCTTCTTCAAAAGTCTGATAAAACAAGGAGACATTAGTTAATCATAAAAAGGTTCAGTCACTTCTTTTTAATTTCAGAATGGCAACATAGTTCCATGACAATACTTTTATCTATATGAGGAGAACGGGTCGGGAAGATGAAATGTGAGCACGAGTTTGTCCCAATGCATTTGCAGACATGTAATTAACTAAATATAGAAAACAAAAGTCAAATAAGTGAGCAATCTTGTAATTTCAGCATCGAGCCTGCACGACAACTAAATGCATCTAGTTCCTTCCTTAATTTCACACAAAATTAGACTCAAAGCCTGAAACGTTTCATAGGATAGCAGTGATGATAAGACAACAAATTCTGAGCAGCAGCACCAGAGCAGTAAAATAAGAAAAAATGCTATAAGATTATGGTACCCTCGGGGGATTGAAAGCGTAGACTTCACCTTAGGTCCAAGACAAATTCCAAACCATCATAAACTTAGCAACATAGATAGATAGGCAGAAGACCAAGAGGTGAATCACTATTGTTATGTATGACTTATACAACATGCAGAAACAAGTACTTTTTAGGTTGATGAAGCACCTTGTCAATTATGCTCTCTATCACATCGTCAGAGAGGTTCATACCAGACTCCGCAAGAGTAGCCACCACCATTTGTTTTACCTGCACTCAGAAGCCACGTCTTTTATCTTATCAAAAAGCACACAAACAAGTAATGATGGTTAATAAAGCTCAAAAAGAGACATCAATGAGGTTTCATAATTAGAACCACTCAAACCGGGACATTATTAAGCAGGACAAGAGAATATGAAACATTCAACATATTATGGCAACCAGTACTTGAGAAGGCTAAAATGTTAGATAAAGGCTATGCTTTAATGAGTAAACTACTAACGGAATAGTTGTCGGAAGTTTTAGAAAAAACAGAAAAATGGTAAATAGAGAAGTAAATCAGATTAATCTGAAATATGGCACAAAAAGGACTAGAAATTTGACTCGCCCAATGCAAGACCTAGAAGATGCCTGTTAAAAGGTACATTCATCATCCTAAAAGCCCTAAACGCAAACCCCTTGGTGGAGCTTTACCCACCTGGACACAGACAGTTTAATGTCTTTTGCCTTGCCTCAAGAGGCCATTCAACTACTTCAACAAAGACTTTCAAGATTGGGGACATTTGATCGCTTTCACTTATTGAGGTTTATAATTACCTCTTGTCTCTCAATAAAACCTTGTTGCTTGAGATCATATAGCTGAAAAGAAACTGCAATAGTAGTAAACCATTAGAAGCAGTCGAGACCAACTAAAGTTAATAGTCATGACTCATTAATGCAAACATAAAACGTACACTCAATCTTGTCATCGATAGGTGCATTTGGATGGAAAACAGAGAGTGCACGAGCAAATTCCTCGAATCCCAAGATTCCGTTGTGTTTTGTGTCAAACAAGTCAAACACCTACAATTAGATAGGTCAGAGTGGGGGAAATAAAGATGACTCCATCTGATGTGTCTTCTCAACCTTCCAGACCAATAATAGAAATGTTAAAAATGACAAGGTTCCTGGAATTTAGGCGATAAACTAGAAGGTAAGCACATTTTGTAGGGAGAGAAAAAAATAAAAAGAAAATAAATGCAATAACAACACATAAAACTAGCATAACCTGCAAAATTTACTCAAAATTCAAAATCCACATGTCCTAAAGACATTCCTGAATATTTGAAATCACATTTGGACCATATTAATATAAAAACGTTCATGAAATCACAATTGGACCATATTAATACATAAACCTATTCATCCTCATGATTGATTAAAACATACACAACTTCATCATTATATAGATCTTTATTATCTGCTTCTGTCTCTTCACCTTCTTTACGATCTAGTAGATTCTGAAGTGCTTGATGACCTTTCTATTCTCTTTGAACTTGAACTGTCTTAAACTATGAAAGAATTCCAACTCCACTTGCCTTAATAAAATATCCCTAAGTCGATCCAAATACGCCATCAAATACTTATCCATATTCATGGAATTCCAATTGTCATTCATTAGCTCCACCAATTTTGTCCAAAAAATTGGACAAGCAAATTTAGCAGCCTTTACAGTGACATCTTAAATTTTTATTGTAAAATCACAGAGTTGCTTCATCTTGAACTAGTTTGTAGGAAAAATGAGTAAAATATCTTTAATACAATTGTTCACGCATGATCTCGTAATACAAATAACGTACTACTTATATGTTCAACTCAAAGCAATTTCTCTCACATTCGAGTGAACTATAAGTAAGCTTATAACTTCTTTATTATATCAATAATGTTTGGATCAACTTGTGCGTACCTCAACTATTCCATTGAGTACCATGTTACATTCCATCACCACCACCATAGGTACCAAGTAACTCTATCCAAAACTTTTGCAAATGAAGAGCAGAAGAGCTATACTACGACCAATGGCGTAGCCAGAAATTTTATCGAGGGCGTCCAAATTTTAGAAAGTCAATGAAAAGAATCAAAGAATGAGTTCACAAAAAATTTAAGTCCACCTACGCAATATTTAGCTAAATCATTTAAAAAATTATAATAGGGCTACAATTTTATAATTAAAGCTAACATAAGAAGTTAACAAAAAAAATTCTACTATAAACATCTTATCCAATATATCATCACAATTTTTTTCATTATTTTTTAAAATCATAGACTCATAAGTAATAATATAAAAAACTTTTCTTTCTATATATAAGACCCTTTTAAAAATCATCACTACTTCGATTTTGTAAACTTATGATGGCACATGGCAGTAGACACAAAGGGACGGATGGAGACAGACTAGCAATTGTCGAAGAGTAGAAAGATAGAAACCTAGAATCAAATGAAAGAGAATCGTGAGAATTTGTAATATATAAAGAACTTTTTGTTAAAGAAAATTTTGTAAATTTGGATTTTTAAACTTTAAGATTTCTTTAGTAATATTTTTAATAAAACATATTGTAAAAATTAATTATTTATTTTTACATAATTTCTGAAAGTTATTTCTTAAGAAATTCTTAAATTTTGAAAAGAAAAGTTAAAAATGTTCCCTTATTGCATCAATAAAGGTAGACTCAACTTTCCTTTTTTTAGTTTAAAATAGGTAATGCGCGGATGAAAAGTAAAATGGGATTCGATCCCGCGACTCGGAACTCCAAGCGAGCAGGCTTTACCGCTAGACCGTGCCTCTCAGATCTATCAAGGGTGTCCAAATCAAAAGAATATATTTAATTAAAACAGCGTTTGAGCTATATACATTGTATAATTTTCTTACGAAGGGTGTCCAATTGGACACCTTGAAAACATTGTAGCTCCGCCACTGACTACGACTACCATTGGACATCCAATATTAAAGCATATAAGGTAAAAATAGAATTTTAAAGGATAAAACTGAAATTGATAACCTAGATATATTCATTCCCATGAGACTTTAAAAATTCTTAAACCTCGTTTCCCTCCTGCTTCCTTCGCAAACCTTCAATTATTATACTTTTAAAAGTGAATACCTTTGTAAAACCATGTCAGTTTCCTTTTAAATAATAATTAAAGTTAATCTTGCTGGGCCCTACCAAATCACATTTCTATACCTCATCATATTCGACAGTAATGGAAATTTTTGCATGCACTTTGACAGCCAGACCAAAAACTTCATTGATGAATGCCATCAAAATCTAATTTATTCTATGTGCTGCATGTGAAGGGAGTACAATAAGCATGGGTGTACTTCCTCCATCATATTCCCTTACTTAAAGAGGATGAGCAACTTAGCTGATCTGTTAGACGAGAACAGCTTCAGCTGTATAGCAATAATAAGATACAGACAATAGATCTAATTTTCGGCGAGTAACGGACTCTTATGAAATTCGATTAAATCGGGATTACATTTAAAGGTCTAATAGCAGTTAGGGAGAACGTACCCGGTCAGCAAACAAGCTTTCCTTTTTATTTGTCTTGAAAAGTGCCAATTGAAACTCTTCCTGCAAGATAAGATACAAACTCAAAATCCAAAAGAACAGTGGAAGATAAATACATATTAAGCATCCATGCCAGGAAGAGACCACGTAGGTAGTTCTTTTTCAATGACAATGGATTGCTAGAGCTCTGATGCTAGTATACTAGATTGTTCTTAGGAAACCAAGTGAAACAAACCTTGTTGATTAAACCATCATCAATCACTGCACTGCTTATCTTCTTAAAGAGCTCGTAAAGAGCTTCAATCTCGCTGACGCTAACTGCAACGAGAAAGAAGATTATGTAGGCTCAGTTATAGTACTTTTACTAGTGCAAAAACCACGTGACACTAACAACCTATGGGTTATAGTAGTTTCAAATGCTTTACGACAATAACAACATAGCAAATTCTGATTATAGATCAAATTAGTATTCAGACGGTTTTTTGAAAGATACATAATCTCAAATGTTAGAATATCAATGTATTACAATCTAAACAACTTAATGACCGTAAATTCTGTGAGGATGGGTTATAGTAGTTTCAAATGCTTTACGACAATAACAACATAGCAAATTCTGATTATAGATCAAATTAGTATTGAGACGGTTTTTCGAAAGATACATAGTCTCAAATGTTAGAATATCAATGTATAACAATCTAAACAACTTAATGACCGTAAATTCTGTGAGGAATTTCCTTTGGAAGGGAATGGTATCAAACATTTTGATACATCCCGATATGGGAAGAACGTCTTATAAATTGGGTCAAAAGGTGCATATGCTATCCGTTTTCATAGAACCGTAATAAGCTTTAAAATGATGGTACAAATCATGGAAATAGAACCATTAAGAAAAGGAAAAAGCTCAGAACCAGTTTGACTTTGCTTTTGTTATTTTCCATAATCATTTTATGTTTCTAGGAAAAAATCACAAAATGTCCAAGTAGCATACAAACTGTCTCTCGTGCAAGTATCTCAGGATCGTCGAGGCCCCCCGATTGCTTAAAATCAAGATCGCAACACCTCGAAAGGTAAGAACCTAAGAACTGCAGCATGGTAACGTCTCAGATTCAAAACACTCCATATCTGTTCAACAAGAATGGCAGAAGACGAAGTCAAAAATCTATTTTAATTGGATCATTTGTATCAAAGAAACGTCTCTCGGACATGAAAAAAACAAAACTAACCTTTCGACCATTCTCTGTTATGTCTATTTATGAATCCAAAATACTGAAAGTTTCTGAAACCTATCTATATGCAGCTATATATCTGCCATATCAACATGTCAATACACAATTTAGTTCCATAAATATCTACTGAAACTAATAAAAGAAGCACTAAAACATGCCGTCTAATTCCGTCAACATGGTCAACAAATCTTTCAACGTAAATCTCATTATTGATTATCCTCTTCTCATGCAGTTTCAATCCCGCCAATTTATCACCATAACTTAACGTATCTCTTCAACCTCACCGATTGCATCATTCGAACAAAAATAAAAAAGTTGCAACTTTTTCTTCTTCTACAACTAATTACACTATAACCCCAGTCCCCCATTCCACAAATTGACTTATAATTCATAGATTTCAGGTTCAACATCAATGTACAAACTTAACAATAACACTAAACCTCAAAGACCACACAACGCCAAAAGATCATTCTTTTATTAATAAAAATGAAACGAAGTCACCTCGATACAAACTCAACAATAACACTAAACCTCAAAGACCACACAACAGCAAAAGATCATTCTTTTATTAATAAAAATGAAACGAACAGTCACCTCGATGATTAATTCAAAAGTGAGAACTTGCTAAAAAACCTTGGCTAATCTGTTCACGCCATTTTCACATTCCTTTCTGCAGGGCGATCGGAATTGAATTCTTTAAAAATTGAATCTTTATATCTAAACTCAAATTTAGCTTAAATTTCGAAACTTTACTTATATAAACAACAAAATTATACAAACCCCACATTAAATTACACAAAAACAGACTTGTATATCACATAAAAATTCAATTAGATCAAACAGTTCGATTTGATTAACAAACAGATCTAATAATTACAAAAAATTAACATGAGAATCAAAAAGGGAAACAAAAAAAAAAACTTACGTTTATGAATAAATGGAGATTTAATTTGAGATGATTGCAAAATCAGAGATGAATTTTTGGGGCAGGAGAAGAAGGAAGCTCCTTACCCTTTTTTTTTTTGGTTTTTTGTAATTTGCAATAAGTTGTGTCCTTGTCGGAACTATAAATTATATTTTATGGGTCTCTGATGGTGCCCCAAATGTCTGATATTAGGCCCACCCATGTTTGCCAGCTGTCAAATGCATACATGTTACTCCCTCCGTCCCATTTTATATGATGTACTTTGATTTGGCACAAACTTTAAGAAAAATGGAAAGACTTTTAAAACTTGTGGTCCAAAATGAATGATAGAAATTTGTGTGGTTGTAAATCATTTCATTAAGGGTAAAAAAGACATTTTATAGGCAAATTGTTACTTAAAATAGAAATGTGTCATTCTTTTTGGGACTGACTAAAAAGGAAAGTAAGTCATATAAATTGGGACAGAGGGAGTACTGCTTTATATATTAGGAAACATTATGTGTTCATGGATTATTGTTTGCTCATTTGCTTAGATGGTATAAAAAATAGAAAAAAATTGATAATTTTCATAATTTGTGGATTTTTTATATTTATGAGAAAG
>NW_006239000.1:960364-980470 GCF_000226075.1 Solanum tuberosum
TTTATATGATGTACTTTGATTTGGCACAAACTTTAAGAAAAATGGAAAGACTTTTAAAACTTGTGGTCCAAAATGAATGATAGAAATTTGTGTGGTTGTAAATCATTTCATTAAGGGTAAAAAAGACATTTTATAGGCAAATTGTTACTTAAAATAGAAATGTGTCATTCTTTTTGGGACTGACTAAAAAGGAAAGTAAGTCATATAAATTGGGACAGAGGGAGTAATATTTTACCGTCTAGTGATATCGATGAAAGTCTTTGACCTAAATGAGGAATTAATTAATTCATCAAAATTTAATCTATCAATTCTTTTATTACTTGTTGTATTCTTTACTTCGAATGTTTTTTTATCATTTACTGTTGTTACTGTTCTTGTTTACTCTGTTTTTTTTCACGTGGCTTCTTTATTGCAGTATTTCTTTTCAATATTTGATGTTGATATGTAATACTTGAGTTGAGGATCTATTTAAAACAATCTATTTGCCTTCGTATGATAGTGTGACTATATATCCCCCCGTAGACACACATTGACTAATTTAAGGTCTTATTATCCCTCAATTTTTATTTTATTTTTGTAATTTTATACATCTTTTGGTTTACGTGGCACATTGAGTGACTCCACATAGTTGAGTCGCGAGGGAGATGTTTGGATGCCACTTAAGCCAAAAAAAAAAGTGAACAAATTACACAAAATGGGTTCGGGGTAATAAGACTTTAGCTCAATTAAAATGTATCAGTATCTCTGATATTTCGGTCATAGTCTATGAAATACTTGTGTATTATTCCTATATATTTAAATATTCAAAATTGGTGTTGGAAGTAAGGAAGAATACAAATGTACCCAATAGTACAAAGAAAGAAAAAAAAACAAATAAAAGTTAAAAAAAAGGAAAAAGTACAAATGTTAAGATGGGCCCAAGGAGTTTTAATGGAGAAAGCCCATTCGTTTAATGGTCCATAGTAAGGACTAAGGAGGTGGGCCAAAAGTAACTATTAAAGTACTGGTCCAACATTATTTTGTTTATTATATTTTGCAAAAATGGTCAAATCATTTCATGTCATCAATAAGTAACATAATATCTAATATAATTAATAGACATTTCAATGCCATGCGATTTCAATCATGATATGAAATTATAAGATTAAATCAGCCTTTGAACATGTGATTTTACGCTGATTTCATCTAATTATTTCATATTATAAGATAAAATCACAAATTCTCCAAAAAAAGGTTTTTCAAATACAAAAATTAACTCACGTTTATATGTACTAACCATTTATTTCAGATGTAAATAAAATTTAGCTTTTGGTGTTCTATGATTCACCTCCAAATAATTAGTAGGTAGTTCGATCCTTCTTATTTCAAAACACTGTATATGGATAGTATGAACGGCCTAAACAAGAATTCTTAACAACGAACAATCAATTCAGATATTCACGACCAAGAGAAATAGTAAAAAAAATATTTTATCTTGGATCTTGGGTGGATAGCGATATCTAAGTCCAATCTACGATAGAAGAGAAGGTTCCATCAGAAAAAAATTATTTATTTCAGTTAAGGTACAATTCATATAATTATTTTTTAAACCATTTATATCTCATATAACGATTATTATCATCAACATAAAAAATTTATTATTTCAAATCAACTTCTACTTTACCATTTATATTTTCCAAATTCATTATTTATTTAATCAAATTTATTTTCCAACCAGATTTATTACTACTTCATTCAATTAAAAGTTTAGTAAAAATATAATTTCCCATCGTTATATTGACTGGACAAGTTGACTGACCACCGGGACATTAATTGATAAAAAATAATTTTCTTAACTTGATCAATAAATGTTCAATTTTATTTTTTTATTAAATTAAAATTTAATCAATAAATATTCAATTTGTTTTAATTGATTTAAAATTTGATTAATAAATATTATCTTTTTTTTAGAATGACTTTGTGATAGTGTACTATGCGATTTTATAAACTTTTGCTTATTCGGTAAGATTGAATAAATACCTCGTTTCTATGTTTACGAGAAAACATACAACATAAAAGTCCTAATTGCATGTCCAAACAAAATTTCAACTTTATCTCACAATTTCATATCTTAATTTTATAACATGATTTCATATCGTATGACCAAACATATTATTCCAATCTTGAGGATAAAACGACTAATAAATAATCACTCTGTAATCGAAAAAATGTTCTTGATTTAAAATTGTGATTAATCATGTCCCCGTCGTTACAAAATTGAAAATTGGCACATATGTGAATTATGAAATCATAAATTCTTCCAAATCTCACTTCAATAGCAACATACATAGTCACTGGTGAACTATAATTTACAATAACTTCTGCTCACTCTAGTAACTATATGTTGCATACAATTTATGTTGACTTTTGACTTAAGAAATTAAAATTAAAAAAAGATAAAAAAGGGAAAATTTGGATGTGGGAGTAAAAAATAAATGAAGTATAATCATAATTTTTTGTATAATCGTGATGTCCGGACGATGATATTTGGTATCTCCCAGCAGCATAAGTATTCGATAACTCTGTCCATAGACTACCTTTCTAATTCTTGTTTACAAAGAGGACAACAAGAAATAATTTTGAGCCATTGATCAACACAATTGAGATGGAATATATGAGAACAAGGCAACTCTCTGATTTCTTCTTTCTCTTTGTACTTTGCCAAACAAATACAACATTCCTGTCATGCCACAAACATACGGTCAAATTCCACGTATAGTCACTAAACTTTATTTACTATATCTGAAACAGACTAAACAGAAAGTAAGACAAACAAATTGAAACGAATGAAGCATTTTGTAATTCAATAGATCACTTACATCACAACTTGTAATCTCCTCTTTATTTCCAATTTCTTTGTACTTCCAACTAGGCAAATTGGAGAGTTGTTCATCAGTTGCACCTCTATCTACTGATCCCATATTCATATTGTAGCCAAGAAAGTTACTCAAAATTGGCACACAACAACACAACAACACAAATAATATGAAGGGAAAAGAGTATGTGACAGCATTCCAAGCTAATAGTGATATGCAAAGAACATGAAGTTTAGGAGCATTATGAAATGATCCAAATCTTGAATCAAATACCCAAACATTCCCCATCACAAACCATATAGCAAAGAAGAACTCTATCCATGTCCTACATCTCTCCATCCGAGACGGTAACTCCCTGAAAAAAGAATTTTTACACTATCAGACCACCTGAAAGATAACAGTTCTATATTGTCAGTGTATATAAGTTACCTTGATTCGTCGTGGCTTATTTGCTGCTCAAGATCAGTATCATCTGTTTGGCTCACATATAATGTCCAATATCTCCAATAAAGCAGAATCAAACTAATGACACAACCAAAACCATATCCAAATACCCAAATCCTCATTGGCCAAACAGGCCTTTCCTCTTTTGTAACAACCAATGTAATTGTTGTAACAATTATTTGAACACTTAAAGCTATACACTCCATAATCATCCAAGTCACAGAATTGAAGGGATTTGAGCCAAGTTCTGATCTTGAACCATTTTGGTAATGAAATACCCTTCTCAAGAAACTAAAACATCTTGATCTTGATATTCGAATTGCCATTCTTACCAAGAATGAAGACGAAGACGAAGAAGAAGAAGAGGAAGGGGGTGTTCTTCTTACATCAAGATTCATTCTTTCTGGACCAATAATCCTAGAATTACACAATGAGTCTGTTGTAATAAAGTAACGGCTACTCATGATTCGAAATGATGACACAAGATTTTTGTCAATAGTGAGAAATTTCTAAAAACTTTCAACTTTGTAGTAACATATCATTACTTACATAAGCAATAATACCTTCGAATTATAAGGCGTGCTAGCCTGCCCCTTTTGGTAATGATTTACTATACTGAGCCCTCTGCTCCACGTATCTAATAAGCTCGTATGGTTCACTATTTATATCGACTAGACCAAAAGAGTGATATAATCGATACAGATAAAGTTTTTTGCATGCCAAATTTCAAGAATCTCAACAGATAAAAGTTCCCACCTTTTTAAGTGAATAAAAGGTATCTACGAGTCCTCTGCCCCACACGTATCTAACCAGCTCACGATTCGCCAAAAGAGTGATTAAGTCGATACAAAGGTGCACTAGCAAACAATTCAACCTATTTCATAAACTCAAGTTTCAATCTTTAAAAATGTTTTTTCTAATAACTGCAAAATTTCAACAAAAAAGGTGAAACAGAGGAATCAAGAAAAGGTTGGATTAAGCAAAGGGGTTACTACGAGCCCTCTGCCCCACGTATCTAACTAGCTCGTGTGGTTCACCACCACTAACACCAAAAGAGTTGATCAATCAAAGGGGTACTACGAGCCCTTTGCTCCACGTATCTATCTAACTAGCTCGTATGACTCACAACTACTAACACCAAAAAGAGTGATTCAGTCAATACAAAGTCGTACAACAAAAAAGTTCCCACCTTTAAGAATTTAAACAAGACAAGAATTCAGAATACAAAACAAGAGAAATGAAAGTGAGAATAAAAAGGGAAAAAAATAAAACAAGAAGAGAAAAATAGGTTAATGGAGTTGAACAAACATGACATAAGGAAGGTAAAGATTGGTTTCAAGATGGTGACCAAGAATCAAACAGACACCTTTTTTTTTTTTTTTTTTTTTTTTTTTTTTTTTTTAAAGTGAATATTTTTAAAGAAGTATAATAACTGTTGGCCTAACTTATTCAGAAGATTTTGGCTTTTTTTTTTTTGTTTATTTAAGAAGAAGCAAAGTATGAAAGATAAAAGCAAATGTGGGGTTCTTGAAAAATACATTACTCTTAATTTTTGTGATGTTAACTTTGAGTCAATCCAATTTTTTTGATACAAATGTTAAGATAATGTATTATTTTTATTTATTTGTATAAATAAGTAATTAATTTTTTTGAAAAGTGGCGGGTACAGTAGTTAATCGGTTGCTGAGGATAGCAGTTGGCCACCTAATCAAAAACCAGAAGTACAAGCAACTTTAGTCATTGTATTGTGTAGCGTATTCGATGCGAAGTCAGAATTTTAATTTGAAAAAATGGTTTGATATATTCTTCGAACTGATATATCTTTATCATAAAAGTGGTTCGTTATAAAAGTGATTCACAAAAATGACTTATATATGCTCTTTTCATCTAATAATTGTGGAAACATAAAATTTTACATTTTAAAAAATTACCCATATTATTATTTATATATACTATGCTTTACGTTGAAAAATACAAAATTCAGATGAACCGGATAATTCTATCAACACGACTCTCTTTGCGTCTCCTACCAACTTACCAAGAGAACGTGTGGTTTAATATTAGTGGTCAGCCACTGTCAGGGCTGGTGCCTTTGATTTTGTACAAAATAAAATAATACTATACTTTTGATTAAGACCTTTTGTTTTCATTTACTTAATTTTAAGCTATATAAGTGCATCGAATTTCAGTAATTTTAGGTCAAATTTTATATTTATATTAAAAATTTACTAGTTATGTATAAAAATTAAATTTGAAATTCAGTTAATGACATTTGATATCGCTATCTTGAAATTTTAAGCTCATAAAATTTAAATTTTGACTTTGTCTCTAACTTTAGTCTATCTTTTTGTATTTATATATTTTGGATTTTGAAAAATCTGAAAACTTAAGTTTATCCACTACTCAAATATATCGCTTCTTGCTAGTCCATGTATATTAAAAATAAATCTTACATGTCTTCTTATTTTTATTTTTTTAAGATTTAATTTTATTCTTATCATTAAGTAATTATTAGAATATTAGTGGTTAAATTTACATTTTCAAACATCATTAATATGGGCAACTTAAGAGAAGCGCAAAATCGATATTGTATTAGTAAAAAAATAAATAACTAAAGTTGATTAAGTAACTATTTATTTATCAGAAATCATATGAGATTTGAGTTTTTTGAGTTCAAAACTTTAGAAAAATAATTTCAAGTCTCAGTTAATCAAAATTTAATATTAATATATATTTAGCAAATTTAATATGTATGTATATAAAATTTGAAACTAAAATTATTAAATACGATCGAATCCGTACGAAACAACCAAGGCCTCTTGTGTCATTGGCATCAATGGATATGGATTGTCATTGTTACATAACTTCTCCAACTAATAATTGTGACTAAGAACAAAAATCATAAAAATCTTGAATTGTGGGTCTCTATTTTTAGATATTTTTCCATTTCTAAGTTGTTGCCTTGTTGGCTTAGCATACTTTGCTCCTAATCGACCTTTATTAGTGAACGTATAGTGAATTAACGATTTAAAATTCATCTTATTTTCTGTCATAATCTACACTTATATGTTCAAATGGTCATTTGTCATTAGGTTGAATCACTCGATCAAATTTAATCAATTTATGCAAATGAGTATATATTCTTGATAAATTCGAATCAAAATATATGTAAACATATAGATAGGAATGTCGATCAGATCAGACATAATTAGAAAGGATTTTTTTAAAATTTCTTTTTATAAAAGTTAATTGAATAATGCATGATTTGGACCCCACATATTATAAATTGTGAAATATTTGGCGGCGCATATTCTTTATCCCCAAGCGCATAGGCGGTGCGTCTTCCCCAAACAATCCGGTGTGAATCGGGTCGAACCAAAACCCGAACCTTCCAGCTCCGATCATCTCTCCAATTCCGCCGGCAATTTCCATCACTCGTTAAGGTAATTGAAAATCCGATTTCGAATTTCGAAATTAGGGCTCGAAATGAATTTTTGTTTTCTAGGGTTCTTAGTGATTATTTTAACCTAATTTGATTGTTTGTTTGTTGATGTTTACATTCATGAAAGAAAATTTGGATTTCTGAGTAAAGAAGTTACTTTTTATCACAGAGAATTTTGAAGTATGACAACTGCTGCTAGACCTACATGGGCACCAGCTAAAGGAGGGAATGAACAAGGTGGAACTAGAATTTTTGGTCCATCTCAGAAGTATTCTTCAAGAGACATTGCAGCTCACACTACTTTAAAGCCCAGGCAAGTAATTTGAAA
Organism: Solanum tuberosum; assembly: GCF_000226075.1. NCBI lineage: Eukaryota > Viridiplantae > Streptophyta > Magnoliopsida > Solanales > Solanaceae > Solanum > Solanum tuberosum. The sequence goes on from NW_006239000.1 coordinate 967,434, forward strand.
TATTGCTTCTTTTTTATTACTACTTCCGTGTTTCAATCTGTTTGTATGATTTTTGACTTAACACGGAATTTACTGAGTCTAAAGATGGGATTTTTGTGGCTCAACTTACCTGGCTCGAACCTGCATTCCTTTTCGGTTATTGAGTCTGTAGATGTATGATCTTATTTTGCATTCAGGTGAAGTGAAGTGGCTTATGCTCATTTTTTTTAGAAGGGTAAATATAAGTGAAGTAGATTATGTTAAAGCGGAACTAAGCCCAATTGGAAGGTTATGTTGAATATAATTGAGGCTTATAATGATAATATGGTCAGTAGTTCCGCTTGTTATATTTATTGTCTCCTCCTATAGTTGTAGTCCAACAGACATGGTTTCCCCATAGAATTACCTGGGAAGTTCTGTTTAGTCAATCTTCTTAATAGAAAGGCGTTGCACATTTATGATACGACTAAAGATATGCAGTTTTATTTTCTACTCTGTATGGGTAATATGGTAAGTTGTTCTTAATTTGAGTTGTTGTAAATAAATGCGTCAATAGTATGTCAAGGATCAATTTATCAAAACGATAGCATGGCAAGGAACTGTGTGTATCACGAATGCTATAATTAGAAAATGTTGTATAGTGTGACATATCCTATGTCCATTTTATCTACTTATTGCAGTTCATGGTATGAATGTAGGTTATTGTAGATTCTAAGTGAGTTTAGTTCGTGTCACTTACGAGTAGAAACAGTTCTGATCCAAGTTGATTTGAGGGCTGAATTGATATATTTGCGTGAGAAATAGGGTGGATGATGTATGCTGTAATTTGTCCAACTGGTTGATGAACTTGAATTGGTCGTATTCCTGGCACATGGAATTTTAGACAGTTTATTTTTTTAACTCAATGGGTTTGTCATTAAGGTAACATAAGTTGGTTGTCCTCCTAATTGTATCATGAATCTGAATTGAACTCGATACTGTTATCATGCACATTACACACAAGGCGTTTCTCTATTTCCATTAATGATTCTGCCCGAGTTGCGTAAATTGATTGTCCTCTAAATTCTATCATGATTCCAAATCTCTACTTCCATCGTTGTGTATGATTCAGAAAGGAGGGACAGGACACTCAGGATGAGTTGCATAAGAGAAATCTCCGGGAAGAGTTGGAGGACCGTGAGCGGAGACATTTTTCTTCAAAAGACAACAGCTACGGTATGTGAAATGTGAACAGACTCTCTCCCTCCCTGCCTACCTCCTGCACACACGTATGGACTCATATCAAATTCCTATCTGATTTTGTTCAACTCATAAACTTATACTATGTATTGTTGCAGAGGACAGAGATTGTAGAAAGAGTGGTCAACTGCTTTTAGATGGTGAGTGCTGTTTGTTCAATAGACTAGTCTAGAATTTCAACAAGATATTCATCATGTTTCCACTATTATATGATATTCTGCTGCAGGTGCTAAAAGAGAGATTGAAGACCGCATTGTTCCACGCAGCGCTGATGCTGATGATGATGCAGACACCAAAAGTGACGATGAGAGGTTTGTACCTTGTTCCCCATTTGTACAAAAATGCTTTTAGTAAGCTCCTATTTGTGCAAACGTTGGAATGCTTGATAGTTTTTCATTGATAAATAAGGGATGTTGGACATTTGTTTTTTGTTGTATGATGAAAATTTGTTGCAGAATGCATGTACTTAATATTTTCAGTTCATCGCTGATATTTTTCCACCCTTACTGCAGCTTTGCATTAAGACTGTATTATTTTGTTACTTCAAAACCTTATAAGTTGTTTACGCTGATTTTAGTGAGGACGATGACGATGATGATGATGAAGATGATACAGAGGCTCTACTGGCAGAGCTTGAACAGATAAAGAAGGAAAAAGCAGAGGAGAAACTCCGAAAAGTATGTATTACTAAATGCTCGATAGTTTCTTTGCCAATTTGTTATGTGGGTCCTTCAAATTTCTTGTTTCTTAAACTGCATTTCCTGAGGTTAATATTGGCGGTATTCCTTCTCCATGCGAATAGCTTCTAGAACTGTGTAAAATTTCCATTTAGAGCTGTAGACAGAAGGGAGTACCAATCGACAATCGTCATATTCATCTGATGATGTGAATACCAACAATCAACACTGCTATGAACTCAAAGTTGTGTGATTTTGGCAGGAACGACAAGAGCAAGAGGAGGAGCTTAAAGTAAAGGAAGCAGAATTGTTGAAGGGAAACCCTCTTATAAACCAGCCAACGTCTTTCAGTGTGAAGAGAAGGTTAATCCCTTAAGACATGGCTTCTTTTAAGATTCTTTAGCTTTACTTCTGTGTAAAATTTACCACATTTGTCTTTGATTTGTTTCTCTCTAGGTGGGATGATGATGTGGTCTTCAAGAATCAGGCTCGCGGGGAACTGAAGGTAGCCAAGCGCTTTATTAATGACACCATCCGGAATGACTTCCACAGGAAGTTTCTCCACAAATACATGAAATGATAATAGGATTTTGATGTGAAAAAAAGAAGCAAGCAACAAACATTAGTGCCTAGTGGATTGTTTTTTGTTTCAGTTATGTTTCTCAAATGTCTACATCACCCTGGTATAACATTCAAGCATCACTGTAATATTGTCATTCTTAAACTAGCTATGGAAATACATTTCTGTTTTTTATTATGTTCTCATCTCTTACAGTTTGAACTGATTAGCAGAAAAGCAAAAAAAAGAGAAGGAAGGCCAAATACAATAGACAGGTGAGAGTTGTACCTACTAAACACTTATATTCAAACTGTGTTATTTGAACACATATTTCGTAATTCTAAACTTAGTTTAATGCTTGAATGCCACTGGCTCTGATGTAGCACGAGCGACCAATGAGAAAATGCCACATCACAAAAGGAAAAATGTCAAAACTGAAAAAACTTTATTTCACATTTTAAAATCCTATTTGGTTTGTTGGTTCTTATGAATAAATAAAATATTGTTGGTCATAACATTTTAAGAGAAAAAAAAGGCAGTTTGGTGCACGAAGCATTTCACATTCACGTAGGTAAGGGCTGCACCCCTGAGAGAAGGAAAAGGATCTGTCAAAACAATTCTATTTCTCTTCAAAAGATCAAAGATTTTACAAAGAAGATACAATATACAATTGTATGCTCCAATTTTAATAATTTACCAAACTTCTGCACACTATAAACAGCTTTTTCTGAGAAGAAAAAAAAATCCTCAAACACAGGTAGAAAACAAACAACAGTTGACTGGGAGAAAAAAAAATTCACTTCATCTTGCAATGCTTTTCCATCAAAGAAAGTAATAGGGGGTTCTTTTCAATGTCTTCAAAGGTTAAGGCATTGCAAACACAGATTTGTTCTACTTATTCCTTCTGTTCTTCCAATACAAACTCAACATACAAATCTTTAATCGCGATCACAACAGTAGTTATCAGTGGTCCCATTATTGCTCCCTGCGCAACATAAACACACAATTAATATCAAAGATGCAACCTTTATGGTAATGAAATCATCTCAAGTGAAAGAGATAATGGTCAAAAACACATATGAACTATCCTTGTTTTTACGAAACCACACCCCAACTACTAGTTGTTCCCTTTTCCTACAAAGAACTATGAACATCTATGTATTTTTCAGGTCCTACTCAAGTCATCAAGTGACATATAAAGCAAAGAGACATCTTTATACATGCGAAAAGATGACAAAGGAAACAACTGATAATTGGCCTAATCAGTCATGTTTTAATACATAATGTTGATAGTTCAGGTAGGAAAAGGAAGCAATTGATAGTTGGGGTGTGGAACTCACAAAAAAGTAATAGTTCAGGTGTGTTTTTGACTATTAACTCCAAGTGAAATAAAGAGAGTCTAGTTCCAAGACCATCATGATCTAGACAATAACTGGAGTTAAGAATAAGGTTGAAAGGGAAGGCACTCATAGCTTCTTTCCACAATAGAATTATCGTCTTTCCTGTCATGTTGTTTCGTGTGACAATCATAAGGACTAAAAAGTTCACATTTTTCTGTCTTATATTGGTGATATCTTAATAGCTGATGTATAGCAGTTGCAAATTCTCCATGTTCACTTCGTTCTTCATACTCAACAAGAAGACAACATGACAGGTAACATAAGTAATGCAAGAAAGTCAGAATGGAAATTCAAGAGGGAGTATTGTTTGTGATTACCTCAAATGCAGAAGGGAACAATGTCATTCCTCCAATAATGCTGAGACCAGTGAGATACGCGTTATAGCCAGGTATATCTTCCATAATTTCGGATGTACCATAGTCCATAAGTATGAGATGTATAATCGATAAGCTGATGGCCAATACATACTGACCTTCAAGCACCAACTGTAAAGCAGCTGGGATGGTTGAAAACAGTGATGGGAAAATAGGAAACAAAGGACTAAGAAATGCGAGGATTGTTGACATGTACAAAAAATGGATGGAGAATAATCTGAACAAGAGCCAAGTTAGACACCCCTGAAAGAGTGCAATCTCAGCAGTTGCTAGAAGAACCCCAGAAATAGCTTTGTCAAGAACCTCAACACTTCGCCTCCTTGCGGAATGTGACATAGGGAGCATAGACATGACCTGTTCTGTTACTCCACCAGAATCCGATGTGATGAGATAATAAAGTACCCAAATGAATACCATTAGCTGAGATACAAAATTAAAAAGACCAGCAGCACCCGAAACTATGGAATTCCCAATCAAGAACACGACCTTCATGCTTCCACCTAAAACAGATGTGCTACTAACCAGTATCCGTTGCATTACATTTACTCCTTGGAGAGCGAACCCTTTGGCTTTCTCAACCAAGTCCTCTCTAGTGATCAGAAGTTCCCTGAACATCACATCTACTTCTGCATATATTTGTGCCCATTCACGATCTTTAACCCTCCTTTTCAGGCTTAAGAATTTCTCTGCATAAGGAGAGGGGGATGCCAAAGCCGTGGATTGATTAAATGTGTTATTTGCAGGAACTATTACAAAATGTTTTATCCCAGAAACAAACTCCGTCATATTATATTGCATAGCATAACCATCTATCTGGGTAAATACTGTCTCATACACTTGAGATGTGTACTTATCCACCATCCCGGGGACATCATTTTCGTCCATCCACTGCTTAACACCGATTTTCTCAGCATAGTTACTCTCCTCTACATGGGATTTCAATGCAATAACAGCATCTTTCCCCTCCATACCAATCTTATACGAGAAGAAAATCATACCTGCCAAAGAACCCACACTCAATCCAACAATCAACCCAATTGCCACAATTGTCTTCAACTTCTTCAATATCCCTCTAGTAAAGAAAGCAGTAATAGCGAACCTACGAAAGCTATGACTTCTTAAAGATGTTACTGCATTCATAGTTGAATCCACACTATTAGCAGTCAACATAAATCCCAATGCAAGAAGTGCAACTGATCCAATCCCACCAATCTGCTCATAAGCAATCACAAACACCCCAAAAGACATAAGCCACCTCAACAACACGAAAAATCCACTCGTATGACGCCTCGTCGAGTTACCTTTAGGCCTCCTAAGAACAACCCTAGAAATCTTCTCTTTAATATCAACAAGGGTCCCTAGAAAAACACTGAAAACAGCTACAGGGACAGCTAAAATAGTCTCAGTAAGACCTAACTTTAAAGGTTCAGACCAAAATGCAACAAGGGTTTGTTGAATTCCCCTTAATGGAATTGAACAAAGCACAGCCCATAACATAGCTCTCAAATACTCTTCAAGCAATTTACCAACACCATAAATAATGAAAAATGTGAATACAAGTCCAGCATGAGCCATAGCTATATAAAGGGCTAGTCTCACCTGAGGGTCAGCAGACACTGAATCTTGATTTGGGTCATTTTCTTTTCTTGGCTGAGCCTCTGAAGGAACCTTGTTCTGGGGTTTTGGTTCTTCTGGTTTCCTCATTGAAGCTGATCTAAACATATCTTGCCAAGGTGGATTAACAACACTTGATTCAGATTTTGGGTCTGAATAAGGTATCAGCTCCATTAATTTCTGATAAAGATTGTTTTTTTTTTCCCTCAGAAAACTCAAAAGACTCAATCTTTATGACTATGCTTCTTCAAAAATGGGAAAATTCTTAAGATTGACTTTCTTGATTCACCATTAATGGTGACTTTAAGTTTTACAGTAAGATTTTTTTAAGGGAATTTGCAGGGTTGAGGGTATTTTTGGACTAAGCTGACACAAGAAGAATTTGTCAGATTTGTGAATCCCCAATGGGAATTTTTTTGGAGGACTTATTATTACTGATTCATAGACTCAATATGAAAGATGTCTTTATTAGTATCCACAACTTCAACTGATCCCAAAACAATTCAATGATTTGAGGACCACTTAGTTTTTTTTTTAGTCACATGGTACTTTACTGTTTCCTTGACAATGACAGTTTTACCCTTTGTTCAATTCCTCATCTAAGGTTATTTTTGTCTTTTAATATTGTTTGATACTCCTCTCGTTTTGATTTGTATGTCAGGTTTTGACTCAACACGTGTAGTCTTTGGCTTTTCGTATACGATATCATCTATGATTTATTGTGTTTAGATGACCACATCTTGTTGTTGTTGTTGTTGTTTTTGTTATGATTCCTTAGGTGACTGACTGACCACATCTTGTTGTTGTTGTTGTGATTACCTGCATATATACTCCGCTTCTTTACTATTACTTGTCATGTTTCTCTCTACTATTGTTTTTCTTTTAATGATTGTTTTGATTTGCTTGAGTCGGGACTCTTTTGAAAATAATCTCTCTACCTTGAAGAGTTTGTGGTAAGGATTTGCCTATACTTTAACCTTTCCAAAATCAACTTTGTGAGATTTCATTGGATATGTTATTGTTGTTCCTGATTTTGAGTTGACAACTTAAACTAAAGATACATTAAATATACTAATATATTTTGAATCTTAAATATATTATGTGAATAGTTGAAATTAGAAATTTATTGATTAAGAATAAAAATATTTCTTTTTTTAAATAGACTAAAAAAAGTAATAGCTATAGATTTTACCCTATGACTAAAGCATTCTTTAGGACTTGAATTTGCCAATGATGTTCTTCCTTCCAAATATGTCCCTAGAGATATTTGCAATAATAATTATTCCATTTTTTACCCTTTTGATAATAAATAAAATAAAGTAGTAAAAATTTAAAAGGGGCTATTTATATAATGATGATAACTAGAGGGGTCAAAATGTGATTAAGCAATAACTCAAACAATTTGAACGTGGGATGTGGGGTTTAAGGGACCCACCGAAGAATACGGCAGATGTAGACATTAGCACCATTACGACCAACGTGATTCACCCTTTATTTTGTTTTTTTTTTTCATTCCGTGTTTGATATTTGTATTGAGATTCGACTAAATTTAGATCTATCAAAAAGTTTCATATTATGAGGTAAATTGTTCTCTAATAAAGATAATTTCATATCCTAGAGTTTGATCGTAACTCGTGAGATTTTTTATTAAGAATAAAAGAGTGTGTTCTACGCTCTTTAATTTTCTTTTATTTCTCTCCCGATGTTCGATGCTTATATTAAGATTGAATTAAACTTAGATCAGCGCCAAGAAGTTAGCGGAAAAAATGCTCTCTAATAAAAATGACTCTATATTAAAGATTTTAATTTTGAAGCTTTGTATTAAGGATGAAAGAATATTTATACCTCCACGATGGTTGATAATAACTTTAAATAATATTTCATTAATTGTTAAGTTGATCCCCATTATTAATTGCTTTAAAGATATATGGAATATCGTAATTTTAATTGTTTTGAGACCTGACTAATTCAATTTTTATTTGCATTATAATTATAATTACCTTGTTATATTGAAATTATATTTTCTTGTACTTCAAATCAAATGATCTTTAAAAAAAGTTTACACAAACCAAAATAATTAACATGTCATTTAATTTAATATCCATATAGAAAACCTCCTTTCTTCGTGGGAGGAGGAACTAAAAATAAAAAATAAAAAGTAAAGATCCTTTTATATATTTATTTTAGCTTCATCTCACAAGAAAAGATTGATAAAATCAAAATGATTACTTTCAAAGATACAATCAAAGAAAAAAATTGATAATTGAATTCCCCATTAGTCAATAATACATCAATAAATTAATTCTCATTTGTCATCTCTTCACATTTTTCATCAACCAAAAAGAAAAAAAAGTTTTTTTTTGGGTTTAAAGATTACAACTATTAATTTTTCTCCTTAGGCAAATATAAGCTAAAAATCTATAAATAATAGCCATTGCTAATAAAACCCAAACTTCTTTTAATCCACCATTTAATCCAACTGTGTCAAATGAAGGAGAACTTTGAAGAGTTCTACAACCCTCTTTGCTTTCACAATTATATAAATCATCTCCTGAATATTGCACTTTTAATAATAGCCTAAATCCATAGTACATGAATGATAAGTACTTTAGCCACCTCATGAATTTTGGTATATGCTACAAAAAGAAAAAAAGTCAATTTCATCAGTGGCGGAGTCAGAAATTTTATTAAAGATGTTCGAAATATAAAGAAGTAAACATAGAAAGAAACCAGCGATTCAATTGATTATACAACAACAACATACCCAGTGTAATCCTATAACAGTAGAGTGGTATACCCCTACCTTGATAGACCTCAACTTAAGGAAAAACATAAATAATGGAAATGAAGAAATCATGGCAAAATACTACAGAAAGTATGACAAAGTATTCTAAAAAAATAACAGTAACTACAACAAAATAGTGCGATAATCGAAGTACAAGAGAGAGTAGATAGTAACAAAAATCGAAGGACAAGAAATTACAAGAGAAATACTATGACTACTAGTATGGAAGGATAAACAAGACAACAATCTATTACCTACTAACCTTCTACCCTAATCCGTGTCCTCCACACCCTCTTATATAAGAACATACCTTCATTGGATGTTAATAAAAGAAAAACTTTTTCAACCTAGACATAGCATGTTCTTTTTTGGGACACATAGACTATTACAAACGTAAATTCGTAGTTTCTAAATTACAATAGATTGAACAGTAAGAAATAAAGGTCGAACTCATCAAATTTAATTCACAATAGTTATTACTAGCTGTTTGCAAAACTATTTTTATTTTATCAAAGAAGACATTGTTTTGGAAAATGTTGACACTCCACTTTGTTGGGCTTCATTTGTTATTAACATATGACAAAAGAAGTATCACCAAGTTAACTTGAGTAGGATTCTTGGTTTCAACTTTTCTTAGCATGAATAATAATGTTATAAGTACTATTACTCGAACTCTTTAAAAATGTCGACTGGTGCTTGTGAGATCCTCCAAAAGTAGTGCATTTTGGAGAATCCGACATGGTGCAGCTACATTTTTGGAGGGTCCGAGCAACATAGCTATTTTCTAATTTGGTTACCTGAACATAGTAACCTCCAGTGAGAAGAAACAACATCAATATCAGTGAAGCAACCATCCCAGCCCTTCTAATACTCATAACTGCAGCTCCAAACAGCTCTCCAGCTCCCTATAACAAGAAAAAACATTCATATTTTCCAAAACAATTGAGTACAACGTTTTCAGTTCGCGAAAAAAAATTGGACTTACCTGGCTAGTTATCGCTATTAATAGTGTTGCAGCCAACGTAAGAAAGAAGCATTGGACGGTCCTCTTGAAGCCAGCCATGAAATACACAATGCACATGAAAAACGTCGGATACAAAATGTGTGCTACCATGTCACACAATGTGCTGCAGACATAATAGACACTTAGTCTATACATGTCTGCTTTCCTTTCCTTCACCAAATACATCTTCTCGAATGGGAAAACATACACTGCTCCGAAAATTGAAGAGGAAGTCCAGAAGATACAGATGTAGAACATTAAACCAATCTGCAATGAAGGTATAAGTTTTAACTTTCTTGAAAATACTACAAGGAGAGAAAAATGTAAGATCAGGATTTTGCCTGATCGCGTAGTTGAGCTTCAGTTGCAGTTGAGGATTTCCACCAAAGAAGTCCGAGCAGTAGTGCAACTCCAACAGATTGAACTAACCGGAGCTTGTCAAAATAGTCTCTGCATCTCTCCCTGTATGTTCGCTTTGACAGTACCCTGAATTGTTCCCACCAGGATATAGTCCAATCTTTCCTTACTTTAACTGCCATTTGTAGATGCTCTGGTGCTTTCGACCCTTGATGATTCTCTTTCGGCTCCAACAGGACTTTGTACTTGTGTTGCAGATACTAATGTTCATAGACATAATTTCTGTGAAAGTATGTCCCATAAAGAGCTTTCAAGTAAACTAAACGAAACACGTTAAATCAGAACAAGTACAAATGAGAATCATACTCTGATGACAATCTTCTCTCGTTCGTTAGTGACTTGAGGTGGATACAGATCATCAGGAACACTGATATCATTTACTTGTCCTGTTGCTAAATCCAGCAGGAACTCTGCTGGATTCATGGCTATTTCCGGGATGAAACCTAGAGACGAAAAGTACTCCATCGAATCCCCCGCCTTACCATAGTAAACCGGATAACCTTCTGCTATCAACAGAATTTTTTCAAACATGTGGAAAATCCTGCTTGAAGGCTGGTGAATTGTTGTTATGATTGTCTTTCCCATCTGATGAACAAAATGTATTAGCATTTGGCTAACTTGTTCCAGAGTAAAAAGAATGGTTTACTCCCTCCGTTTCAGTTTGTTTGTCTGGTTTTGACTTGGAACGGATTTTAAGAATGTAAAGAAGTCTTTGGAATCTTGTGATCTTAAGCTAAAGATACGTAGAATGTACCAGAATGAACTTTAATTTTGTAGTCTTAAACATGTCACGTGGAAAGTTAGAATTACAGAGTTGCATAAAAAGAAAGTGACATTCTTTTTGAAACGGATGAAAAAGGAAAGCAAGACAAACAAATTGAAACAGAGAGAGTAGCAAATAGTGAAAATATGGTTGAAGTGTTTACTTTAGCAAGCCCTTGAAGAACCTGAAGTAGTCTATTTGCAGAGGTCGAATCAAGGCCTGAAGTTGGTTCATCGAGCAAGAGAAGAGAAGGATCAACAAGGATTTCATGACCTATGCTAGCTCTTTTTCTTTCTCCACCGGAAACACCTTTAACAAGTCCTCCACCTATTCTTGTGTGACGACATCTACAATTGTGAAATTCACGAGTGAACAGTTGCAACGATAGTTGCTTTTAGTGAGTATTGAAGTTCATGAAAGGCAGAAATGGTAACAAACGTACCTTTCAAGGCCTAATTCCTTAATAATCACTTCTACTCTTTCATACTTCTGACGTCGACTCATCTTGCATGGAAGTCTTAAGAATGCAGCAAAAACTAAAGTTTCCTCAACCGTCAATTGTGGAAAAAGCACATCATCTTGTGTCACGAAACCCACCCTAGACATAAGCACATATCGCAAACTGAAGTTAATACAAGTCCATGTACACTGAAAGAAAAACTTGTATCTACTCTCTGGTTTAAGACAGCAAATAAAAGGAGGCAATTTTTTCTCTATTGATGGATAGGTACCACCTTCTTTTAAGAGCTGGATTATATGGAATGTCATTGTAAGTGACGGTTCCTTTGACATTTTCGTGCAATCTTCCACCCAATATCTTTAACAAAGTCGTTTTTCCACTGCCCGAAGGTCCCATTAAGGCAAGAATTTCACCCGGACTAATGCTTCCCGTTATACCCTTGAGTATATGTTTGTAATTATCATGTTCAAACTGAGAAGCTACCTTTGAGACAACTGCCTTGACAGGATTGTTGGAGAACGCTTGGTTAGCCTTCACCTTGTACTCTACATTTGCAAACTGCATACAAAACCATTCACATTACAGAAGCCACGACTCGTAAGCATATATCATGAAATTTAGTGATGCCAAATGGGGCGGTGCAGATCAGAGCAGGTGAAGCCTTCGCGAGGCCACTAGTTTGACATGTCCTGCCCTGCCCCGTTTAACATTAAGAAGAAAAAGTACCTTGAGGAATATGGGAAGAGGTTGATCTATATGAGCGATAGACGTATCATGTTCAACTTCTATATCAATTTCGGAGCTTCTGTTTCTAAGATAAGCTTGAGACATGAACTCTATGTTATGTCCAAAACCATTACTTCCAGCAATCTGCATTGAGCCAACAGTTGGAAGGGACAACGACAAGTCCTCGATTTCATCTTGTGCCACATGCTCCATTGTATCATAAAAAGGAAAATTTGTATCTTCTTTACAAAGTTCATGACAATTATATATGGTAAGATAAGTTGAGGAACAAAACTAGAATTTTGCCTAAAATCTTGAAACTTGTTGAAACACATGCTTTCTATTGAAACCTACTAGATATACTTTGGTTGGTGATCTTTATGCATTGTATGATCTTTGAGGTCAATTTCTAGTTATGGCAGCACAACCTTGTTGCTCTTTCACCTATTATTATTACTAGTTTCTGGCAACGTGCGTTGCACGTTTATCCCTTACTATTGTTATATAATTTAAAAATGTGTTATCAAATAGAAAATGCTTAAATCAACAATATTAATTTTACCAATTACATTTCATGTATTAAATAAAATACATAAAAAGGGATTGAGCATTTGGCATCAAGCAAGAAGTATGTGAAATCAATTAAGATAATATAGTCTCTTAACTCTGTGTCACTGTGTGTGAGTCTTTTTTATGATCTAAATATCATTGATAACCTTTTATAGCCATGAATGGATAAAAAAAATCATGCAGGCTTATTGACAAGATTGCCTATTTTATTTTAATGAGAAACGGAGCATGAAATATTGTATTATTTAAGTAATGTTCTAGAATTAAAAGGCTAATCAAAGAATACATGAAGATACACTTTCAAAATTTTACAAGATTAAAAAGCAATTACATCCAAAATATAAAAGTAACAGATAAAGAATTAACAAACTGGACTTCATACATACAACTATTTCAAAAGCTCATAATAATAGCTAAAAGATCACAACACCACAATGAGTTCATTAGAAATGCAAAAGAAATTATAAAAAA
>NW_006239000.1:980506-1062340 GCF_000226075.1 Solanum tuberosum
AAAAAACAATAATCTTCCTAATGGAGAACCGAAAGAGATATGAGGACTTAGGCATATCTAAAAAGAAGTCTTCTCCCATGTATTCTATTTACTCCTTTATACCTTTTCTTCCGGTCTTTTTTGCCTATCATATATAGATGCAATAGTTTTTTTGATTATCCTCTTCTCAAGTTGAATGACATGAGTTTCTTTCATTTTTCAATGGTTATCATCCAGTTCTTAAATAGTAGTGAAAATGTCTGTTCAAATTCTATTTTCAGTTCTAAATAATAGTCTTTTAATATATAGATGGGAAGATGAAAAATACAAATCATAATTAGACTAAGTAAGAGAATTAACATTGCCACTAATTACTGCTCTGAACGTGGAATCTAGTCTAGTTTGAATGGATAAGAAGATGAAAAATATAAATCATTGTAATTAGTAAAAAATAAGGTAATTACAAACCATCTCATTAATTATTAATTTAATATTAATTCACATATATAATAATACACTTTTAATACCTTAGTAATAAATCAAATAAATAAAATCAGTAGCATTAATCTGGTAAATGGGGGGTCTTTTCATATACCAGTAATTATTCTAGGCAATACATACATGTACAATTGATATTATCTAAAAATATATCTTTTCACATTCCAAGCATTGAAGTATTTGCTTAGTCCTTTGAGTTTCTTCTGCTAATATCATTTATGGATAATGTTTAATCTATACTTCATATAAGTAGAGAAAAGTGTCAAATCACTTGATAATTTTTCTCTTTCTTCGTCAAAAATTTCCTTTAATTCTTACTCCTAGAATTCAGCCTTGAGAACGTTGGGATAGAAAATTTACTTTAGAAAGAAGCAGATGATTAAAAAAAACTGCACACCTTTAAAAAATGTGGAGCATTAATATAGAAATGCAAGTAAACCTAGAAATACTACTGTTAAACTTCTTATGTAACGTACCTAAAATGTGTAATTAAGTCTTCAAACTTTTAAAATTTTACTATAAACCTTTGAGGTAATTTTAATTTTACTATTTACTATTAAATTAATTAGATGTTTGATTATTAACTCACCCTAGAACGTGTATTTAGTCTTAGTTAATTTAAATTTTACTATTTATTATTTAATTAATTAAATATTTGATTTAGTGTAGAGATAAAATGGTAATCTAACTTTTCACTTTTGAAGCTTCCCACTTATAATAATATATGATTATTATTAGACTTCTAATAATATTTGAAACTATAAGGAATGAAAATGTAAACAACTTAAAAACAAACTATTTTATCATTCAGATCTATGTTGCACCGACTCTTCAAAAATGTTACTGGAGGCTTGTCGGATCCTTAAAAAATGGTGTGGTTTTAATGAATCCAACACGAGCAACAACATTTTTATAGAGTCCAATCAACTTAGATAAATATAAGGGAGTTACTGGATGAAATAATATTGATAGGCAAATATTATAGGAAAAAATAGATGATTTCTAATATAAAATAAAAATAATAATATTGTCAAATTTTTCATAGGATGCCAAATGAAAGGGAATATGTAATTATTGTACTAATAAGTTATTACCTCCTGCTCTAACAACTTGTTTGGATGATTTTTACCTGTCGTTTTATAATGTATCGTTATTTTTGTGAATTATAATTTTGTATAAATCTATATTGTTTGTTATGATTTAATAACATCTTTGTTATTTGGTATGATTTATCAACAATTACTCATACAAATAATCTAAAACAACTTTTTTCTTTTTCAAATTTATCACCAATTTTACCTTGTGAATATATTAAGTTATTAAATTATTAAAACTTCCAATAAAATTATTAAAATACAAAGTATATTAATGGAATAATAAAGGGATCTAAACCCCTGTCAAAATCTTCAGAGGAGAAATGGAAGAATCGCAAGATATTCTACTGAACTCCATCGCCGGCTCCGGTGTGACGATTCCTCCCGGTGTATCATCGGTGAAAGATCTCACGACGGCGACGTTATTCTCCATATCCTCCCAGGCATTGCACCTCATCGACCGCCAAAACTCGTCGATTCCCGCTTCCTTGCCGGAGAATTCAGTTGCGGACCGCTCAAAGCTCTGCTCGGAGCTTGCCTCCGCTTTCAAATCCATAGGTTTCGTCGGAGATATCAGCTTTCACAAGGTTTTACTTACTACTGTTATATATACCTCTCCATTGTTTTCTTCTTCTTTTGATCTATGTCGAAATATGTCGTCGTTTTGCAGCGTTCTGCACGTTTCGAAGCTGATTTTGCAGACGAAACCGAATTTCTTACTAATTATTTTTTTCCTGTGTCAAATTATACGCGCTCGTAGTAGGTGATGCAGCTCGATGCGGAATTAATTGATTTTGATTTGCATTAATTCTAGATTGCTTCATGTGTTTGTTAGATTTGTGCTTAGAGAAAGCATTTTGTGTTTATTGCTTAGGCAGTTCCTTTATCCATCGGAAGAGGACTTGTACGAGTTGATACGGTTCTTGGTTGGGAGGCTATCTGATGTTGAAGCTCGAAAAGATGTAGTTGGAGAATCTAAAAGAGTTCTTAAGACTCCAGAAGAAAAGCTTGATGATGCAGGACTGCTGCCACGTAAGGGGCTTTTGGAGAGACAGTGGGATCCATTGATGAGGATGACACAAACACCAGAGGCATCAAAGGAATCTGATCTTATTCCGAATAAGATGGAAGAGTTCTATAATGGTGTTGATATACCTATAGAAGGTGGAGCTGACTCTAGCAATGAGACATCAAGTGGTGAACAAGACGTCCTAGATTTGGTGGAGGGCGTGAGGAGGAGCTCTTTGAGAGACGGTGAGCATAATTTTGAGTATGGACAAGGACAACAATCAACTTCACCATGCGTGTGTTTGCCTCAGGTACTTAATTATAGGTGGATTGCATTGCATCTTTAGTATATTGTGGTAGACCTTTTAGGCTTTGAGCTAGTTGTCCAATAGAGCAGACCAAGCCAATGATTTTTGAATTGGAGCATATGAAGATAACAGAAATAGGGAACAAACAATGATACTATTTGATTTGGTAGTTAGGCATTCAGAATGCCTCCAACATGTCGTCTTATCTTCTAAATTCGCGCCATATTGCAGACAAACTGCAAGACGGAAACTTTACAAGATCAAAAGGAAAGGCTTGTGGAGAATTCAGTCTCAAGCTCGGTTCAATTAAAAGAACTGCAAGAAAAAATTGATTTGTTGAAAGCAGCAGTGGAAATGGCTTCTGATCACAACCATCCCAGTGACTTTTATGTGAATCAGCTAAACGATCAGGTGGAAGTGAAAAGGGGCAAAATTGTTGAAATGGAGAGTCGCTGGTAGGATAATGATGTTTCTATATTTTGAACATATTTACTTATATTTTCCCTATTGAAACTTGGATGATATCAATTGTTAAGCGTTTTTAAAATCTCGTACAGCATTGATAGAAGCAAGGCCCTTGAGCAGCAGAAGGTTTCTCTTGAGGAAAAGTTAAGAGCAACAGAACCAGAGACCTATGTAAAATATAAAAAGGTGGAAGAGATTGAGTTGAAGCTGGAGTATATATTAACCGAAAAGAAAAGAAGGTACCATCTTTTATTAGGTCATGCAAAATATCCGTCGTTTATTCAATTACGTAGTTGAGCCAAGAGCGAAATTGAGAGAAGAAACTGTACCATTGTTGGACATTTAAGAATTTTCATTACTCATTATGGAAAGAGGTCAAGTAGCGTGGGCCTATTTGTATATGAGAGCTTTTAATGCCGCTTAAAGCCTTGTTCATATACCTTGAAAAATGTTATTTTGGTTACAGAGTAACTCATTTCTCTAAGCATGTAGAGAAATTTAATCAACTTGGTAGCTTTGTCTGAATGTTTGCTATGTGTCACTCTGCAGAGAGGACAAACTCATTGAACTCTCAGCCAAGGCTGAGAAGCAGCCCAAACTGCAACCTAGGAGAACCTACATTCAGCGTGTTGAAGAGATCACCAAAAACAGCCGGAAGCAGGATGTTGACATAGAAAGAATATTAAAAGAAACAAGGGAGCTTCAGTTGGAGAGCAACTCTGTCCAAGAACGGCTTAATCGAACTCATGCAGTGGTGGATGAGACGGTGTTCAGGTACAATCTTTTGATATTCTGGTGACCTCGAATTTAACATCTTCAGGAGAGTGTAGATTGTTCTGATGTAAGTTGTCTTATCTTTTACAAGGGAGGCAAAAAAAGACCAAGTGGGACAACAAGCTTACAGGATACTGACTAACATCCATGACAGCTTTGAACAAATAGCTGAAAATCTTCTTGCAACAGATAGAACTCGACGAGAAGTGTCTGATTATGAAGGCAAACTTGCAACTATGGTGTCTCGAAGTGTTGATATTGACAAGATGAAAGCAGATCTTGATACTATCAGGAGGGAAAATGATCTTCTAGAAAAGAAATTATCCAAAAACTCATCATAAAGTGTAGGGTAGAACAGTTGGGGTTGATTGGTTATTTAAGATGAATGTTATGAACACTTACGTTTCATTTTATGCTGTAATGTTCTAGTAACACACACATTATCTACCTATCAACTTTTTGTGGAATCCATTGCCGAGTGATAATAGTGCTGCAATATCTTGATGATATTGAGACTTGCTCTTGTTGTACTCGGGATTTCCCATCGCAACATTATAATCTTCATTATTTGATTACCAAGAAATCATCAGAGGCTAAACTTGGTGGATAATGAATCCGTAACGTGCCCCTAATACATACTCCATGCTTTTTGTACTAGCAAAAAACCTTGCCAGATATTGTAACACATCATAGGATATTGCACTAAAGGTTTGTTGGAACAAAAAAAAAAAAAACACCCAAACTGATTATGAAGGCAAACTTGCAACTATGGTGTCTCGAAGTGTTGATATTGACAAGATGAAAGCAGATCTTGATACTATCAGGAGGGAAAATGATCTTCTAGAAAAGAAATTATCCAAAAACTCATCATAAAGTGTAGGGTAGAACAGTTGGGGTTGATTGGTTATTTAAGATGAATGTTATGAACACTTACGTTTCATTTTATGCTGTAATGTTCTAGTAACACACACATTATCTACCTATCAACTTTTTGTGGAATCCATTGCCGAGTGATAATAGTGCTGCAATATCTTGATGATATTGAGACTTGCTCTTGTTGTACTCGGGATTTCCCATCGCAACATTATAATCTTCATTATTTGATTACCAAGAAATCATCAGAGGCTAAACTTGGTGGATAATGAATCCGTAACGTGCCCCTAATACATACTCCATGCTTTTTGTACTAGCAAAAAACCTTGCCAGATATTGTAACACATCATAGGATATTGCACTAAAGGTTTGTTGGAACAAAAAAAAAAAAAACACACACACACATTCAAGAAGGACAATAGCTCATGGGTTTATCTTTATAGTGACCAAAGGGCAAATGTCAAGCCTTTCAAGATGTAATAGTATCTTTTTGCTGTCAAAAGTTGATATACAAGCTAGAAAGAGAAATGGAAAGAATTGGTATCTTCACCAGCTCCACTCAAACATCAAAAACTTCTCCAGCCTAGAAAAGATCAGGGAATTGAGGAAAGCTAATGGCTAACTATCAAAAGCAAGAAACTTTATCTTAGAACGAAAGGTTGAGAAGCCAACATTCCAACATAATCTCACTGAGAGTGCCTAGTTTCTAGCCACATCTAATGTACACTTAAGGGAACGGCTTTGATCTATCAGTAATGTCTATACTACATACTTGGGTGATGTAAACAGTAAACATATCTATGGTCTTTATTCTTAGACGTTTTCTCTATTCAGCAATTTGTTATTCCAATGAATATTAGCTTGAGGTTGTTGAAAAGCACCAGATGTAGGAAGGCCAGAATCACCTGATCTGGCAACAGTTTGAGGTTGCTGGGCTAGGGGTTGAGCATTAGATTGTGCAACTATTGTCTGAGATGCATTAATTCCAAGATAAGAGTTATTGGAAGAATGTGCTGGTGCAACAGCAACGTGCTGGTCCTGAGGGATGTTGTAAAAATAATTGGTCTGAAGCATTGATTGATCACGTCCAGGTGCAGAGTTTCTGTAATGGGAACCTTCATTCTGCACGAAAAGATTAGGTGATATCTCAATATCAGAATTGGACAGAAACCGATACATGCTTTATGATGCCACATTCAAATCAACCAAAAGTAGGAAGGAGATTAGTTAGAAAAGGAAAACGGGGATAAAAAACCAAACCTGCTTGTGCATGGAATAGACATTCTTTTCTTTCAGATCAGGTGTAGTGAGATTTTCATTGCTAGCAGAACAAACTAGAGCTGGAGTTCCACTGTATGAGACAGTTGATGACCCATATGAACTGTAGCCAGTAGGGATGCCAAAGTGGTTCGTGTTTCCAGCAATAGCTGCTGGTTTGTATAGGGATTGAAGTGGTAATTTGACACCAGCAGCAGTAACTGATGGTGACATATAAAAGTTGGCAGGAGAAGGCTGCTGAGGGAATCCACTCGGGCCCAAAAACTGGTGGGCACTCTGTGGCATGTAAAGGTGGGGAATGTAAGGGTTATACGGCATATAATTAGGAGGAAATGGTTGGCGTACTAAAGGAAACAAATGTGAAGGAACGCTGACAGAACTCTGCCCAAGGCCTATGGGTTGAGCCACAGGTTGATTAGAGCCCAATGTTGAAGGAGCTTGAGAATTCCCACCCTGCAGCAGGCCATAGATTTATAAAACCTTAGTCAGACCAAAAAGAACAGACACAAAAAAGAGACGACATAGTGGGTGATGTTGGAAGGGAAGTAAGATAAGCCACATAATTCAAGAGCCAACAAGCACCAAATAGACAAAATTTAATTCGATATGTCAAATACCTTCAATTTTAAGCAAAGACAACATTCTTCTACAAGTAATGTCACAAGAATCTCCAGCAAATGAAAGAAGGTAAGGTTCAACGTCCCATATATACATATATGTGTATCTTGGTTGGGGTCCTTGGGGAAGAAAACATTGGGGGAGTGAGAAATATAAAAAATTATTTGCAAGCCAGTTCTTGTCTGCTCTGACAGAGGTAATTGGTCAGAAAGATTGGTTTGTTTCAAAACTCACTGGTTTGCCAATGATCACTCTGCTAATGGAAACTTAATGCATTAAGAGCTTTATGTTCATATCCATCTCTTTGTTTGATATAAAGGAAAGCACTGAGTAAGTGTTTTACCATGGATATACACAGGATATAGTTTTAGTGGACTGTTGGCCAACACAAAGAAAGCACTTCCACTCAGGAGATGATGTCTACTCTGAGTGTTTCATGGTTCAGCTCAGATATTGTAGAAAGAAATACCAAATAAGCAACTAATCTGCAAGTGAGCCTAGAAATTATGCCAAACTTGTTCTATCTTAAAGTAATCCTTCAATAGCCAATACTACAAGATCTTCCCATTCAAATTGTTTACACAGTTAGCATTGTCTTATGTAAGAGGAAACTGACTAAATATTCATTTTGACAGCACAGACTGGACCAAGGGAAAAGAAAGCCTTTCGAATGAAATATGGGAAGTAGAGATGTTTTAGGGACACAATGACATGCCTGCTGTTCTGGTCCCTCAATACACACAAGATGGGGCCCAAGCATGGGTGGTACAAAACCCAAGCTATAATCAGGAGGAGTCTGGAGAAGTGGCAATTGTGAACCTGCAGAAGGTGGACATTTCTCTGACTTTGACGGATCATACACTGGAGAAGCACCAGATACTTCAAAAGGTGATATATTTTCAGATCCATGTTGGTGCGACAGCAGATTGTCAGGATAATCACCTCTCTGAGCTGCTGAAGATGCATCTTCGTAGCTGCAGTTAGTTTTATATGGTGATGAGAGGCCAAGTATAATATATAAAGAAAAGATTACCCAATAAACAGTTACTGTGTTACAGATTAGATCAGGATAAGCATAATGACATGGCCATCCTAATGTTACTATAAGCTACGAAAAAAACTCGACAGTCCAGAGGCAATTTGGTCATGGAATCTTCATCAAAATGTTATACATGATTGCAAAAATATATTGACATGCTCACAGACAACAACGAATCAGCAAAAATGATTCAGTAGAGATACATTTAGATATATAAAATCACAAATGAATACAAGACATGACATGTCACTCCGTTACCTACCTCCCAGGTTCCATGGAAGTAGTATCATTAGCTGGAACAGTCTCCACAGGCATTGAGTCTTTGCCACAGCTTATGCTTTGATCCAATTGAGGATCCAAACTACCGAAAGTCAATCCACTCCTAAAAGATTCAGGTACTTGAAGATTATTCGGAAAAATAACAGGTTGACAACGGGCAGAGACATTTAACTTCTCTAACTTCATGTCAAGCTGTGGAACTGCTTGTTCCACAGAAGAATTTGGTTTAGAAACTGATGGTAAATTTTCTCCCTTTGCAACAGCTGCTGCCTGAGATGGCAATACTGCATCAAGATTATGATAAAGTGAGATTACCAAGAAAGGAAAAGTAAAAGAAGAAAGTGAGAATCACAAGAGTTTTCCTTTCTCTCCTCCTCAAAAGCAACACATGGTAAGCTCATGATGGTTATGCTACAAATATCTGATTTTCTAGAAAGCCAACCAAATTCAATGATTGAACAGACGAGAAAGCATGTAAGCAGTTATCCACTTCATGAATTGGTCGCAGTGAAATGCACTTGTAAGATAGAGCCAGCTATTTTTCTCATGTATATCTCGAAAACCACATTAACAATAATACTTTGGCCTTTGACATTGAGCAATGAGTAACTGAAATAGTTTACAAGAAATCCATCCACATTACTTAATTGAGGAGGTTGTATCCCCCTTAAATTCAGACTTTCAGAAAAGATAAAAACAATTAAAGGAGAGTCGATATAAATCGAAGTGGTACCTCCTGAATGACCTTTAACTTGTTTGGAATGCTGACTTTCATGATTTGCAACTGGTTGTATGGCAGTGACTGAAACTCCCCAGGATTCTTTTGGCCCTGTTGTGTTTATGTAGTTTACAGTTCTAGTGACTGCATTAGTATTTTGGGGAGCATCTTGACAAGCATCTGATGTTCTCTTATTCGCAGGAGACACAGTGTAGTCGGTAACAGTGCGCTGGCCACCTATCTCACGTTTTATCGTACCAACTGTTCCTGGATTTCGTGGGTTCAAGGCTGGCACTAGCACAGGATCCGATGAAGAAGAGTAGACACCAGAAACTGATGCTGAAGTTGTGCTTTTCACAAGCTCATTAGGTATCGATATGAAAACTTTATCTTTAAATCTGGTTCCAGGTGCAAAGGTGGGGGTGGGGGTAGGAGTGGGGCCAGGATCCAAGTTCAGATGATGATTTATTAAATTAGGAGGTACAGTTGAAACTTTTGCCAACTTATTTACATTAACAAATGAAGTAACCCTACTGACATGACTAGGATCATCTCCAGCAACCTCAACAGCAAATTCTTTGCTAGGATGTATACTAGCATCTTCTGTTTTACGTGCAGGTGGCATGGAGGCCTTAGAAATTCTATCCTTCGAACTATTGACTCCATTTTCTTTCTTAATGTATCTTCTGCCATTGGCATCTGTCGACAATAAAGAAAGAGGGTAATTTCACATTGCAAGCCATAAATACAGGAAATACATCTCCCTCTATCAATATGAAACACTCTTCCGAATTCCAACAGATGCCATGTTAAATAAATGATAAGAAACAGTGCATATATCAAAATATTGCACATGAAGGCAGGAGTGGACCAGCCAGCATCCAACTACTAAGGAGGAGGACTCTTTTCTTTGCTCATGAAAGTTGCTCAATTATTCTTGAAATGTATGCTCAAAGACTCAAAATAGTAAAACTAATACCCAACATTCTGGATACTCAAGAAAACTAGGTGATTAATCGATCAAGATCAAGACCACATTATGACAGTAACTCTTACCCCAGGTTGAAGTCCCATATTTACTATCAGTGATGTAATTTGCAGAAATTATCTCACGACCATCCCTAGCCCTTCTCTGCATGCCTGACATCCACCTGTAATCGTCAGAAGTTTGGCTGCTGGCTTTCTGTGATAAACAGATGGTGGAAAAATGAATGATCAAGCTAAGTGAATTTTTTGTAATAATATCTATAACGACTATCCCCATATTACTAGCTGTGTCCCCTGAATAATCCTAGTTTGAATCAACATAATCATTAAGAGAAATGCTTACTGTTTTCTTTCTGTCTCGTTTCTTTTTCACCTCATGAAAAGTATCTGCAGAATTAGATAGTGTTTGCTCAAGTGAAGAAAACAATAATGTAATAGGCTCAGCAATTACATGAATTCATGACGGATTATGAAACTTAGATAATATGTTCCATAGAAATCGCCAAACTATGTAACGAGATAGGCATCAAAGAGGCAGATATGGAATCAACAACCAACAGGGATTTCAAGAATGGTAGAACAAAATATACTCCTAGTTTCCATATAAACATATACTGACATGAGTTCTAAGCATAGACGAAGTACCCTACTCTAAAGCATAAAAAGGAAAGAAAACAAAAACAATTAGAAGTATTTGCTTCTTATTCTTCCTGCAGTACCATGTGTATACCGGTGAAACCACAATTAGCAAAATTGACCAGATATTCACAAAATTATAAAATGATTTTTTTCTATCCGCCTTGGTAGACAAAGTTACATCGCCTTGGTTAACAAAGTTATCTGGTACCTGTTGTTGCTAGTGGGAGATGAAAGATATCCCATGAAATTAGTCTGAGTTGCGTGCAAGCTAGCCCAAACACCATGATTATAATATGAAAAAAGTTTGTGAAACATACAAGCATCAAATCAAAATCAAAATGTTGTGAAAGCACAAACATCAAATCAAGCTTTGTTTGGATGGTTGTTAACTACTATTGTATCGCTAAACAAGCTAAATAATTATATAAATTGGTGATTAAGGTAACAATTACCGAGATATAAAAGCTTCTGAGCGGTATCATTGGGATCCATATTGCATTCCTTAAGCATCGCGTAGATGTCTTCATCGGTGTGCTTGCCGGCGGCGATCTCCTTTATATCGTCAATCGTTTTCCGAACATTGCTCGGAATTATAATTCTCGAAACGCCGGTGCTCATGGTGACAATGAGAACGGAGAAATTACAGAATTAGATTCACATGTACCCAAATAGGAGCATGCACAATTGAAATCATTACGAGAAAAACACAAATGATTGCAAGTTACTTTAAGATAGAGTACTTATATTTTTCTTAAAAGATATAATATATAAATATGCTTTTTAATTTGATTTTAGCTGACATATACACTCTCTGATTTGGATATGTATAAATAGACACTGAAACTTGTATAAATTTGAACAAGTAGATACACGTATTACATGGAGAACACCATATTGAATGTTGTGTAGGACATGAATTGTAACGTAAGATACCAAGTAGGATATGTATGTCTACTTGCTCAATCGTATATAAGTTTAAGTGTATACTTATACACACCTAAAGTTGAAGGGTATAAATGTCAAATAACATCAAATTAAAAAACACGTTTATGTATTATGTCATTTAAAAATACATATTTATACAAGAATTATCTAATAATAACATTTTAAAATGACTTGTAAATTAATAATTAAATCATCAACAATTAATAATTGATATCTTAATGATTTAACATATTTATAAATAGCTTATAAACTAAATTGATATATTTAAAAATGAGCTGAATCAGAAAAGCATCCCTAATTTATGTTGTATTTTTATCATGATATGAAAAGTGTAAATACTTGGTTTTGTATATAGAAAGAATGTTTATTAGAAGAATTTTTAGTACTTTATATATTATTAGGATAAATGTGAAATTGAATAATTATTTAGTAGCATTAGAATCGACAAGAAAATTATACTAAGGATCAAAGAGAAATTGCAGTATCGGGTCAAAATTGGGCGCGATTTTTCGGGTCTACTGTAATCGTCGCCGGTAAGCTTCCGTCGGTGTTCCGGTCACCTTGTTCAGTGAATTTGTGCTTTCTTTCTCTTCAAGGTTAGTGTGAAGTTTTTCGAATTAGCAGAATGTTTTATTGATTTATAAGTTTTTGAATGATAATGCATCCTGTTTTTGGTAGGTGTAGCCTGTAGGCTTATTGATTGAGTTGGATTCGTATGTGATTTGATTTCTGATGAGTATTGATATTGGTTTGGCCTTCATGGATGGAAAAAAATTGATTTTTTTACTTGATAGAAAGAAATGGCATCTGGAATTTCTGATTGTTTGATTTTGATGTTCCTTAGAAAACACTCAAAAGAATTTACCTGATTTAAAAAGCCACTTAAGAATTATGAAACATTTGATAGTCCAAACAACAACGAATACCCGGTGCAATTCCACAAGTGGGATCTGGGGAAGGTAGGATTTATGCAAATATTGCCCCTACCTTTATGCGGTAAAGAAGTTGTTTCCAATAGAGATTTAGCTTAAAAGAAAAGAAGAATTCGAAGCACAATTATAGGATGTATGCAAACCTTGCCCTTACCTTGATCTACACATTCATGCGACCGAGACTGTGCAAAGGTAGAACACCTTGGAAACTTTGCTGACTTTATCTTCAACCTTGATTTTGCTATGCTCAATAAGAATCCGGAAGAGTGGAAATAGGTTCTGTTCCGCTTCCAAAGTCAGTCGTCTGCCGTTCACACTTGGGCAAAGACGACTCTCCAGAGGTTCTATTCTTTGTTAAGTAAAATTCTATCACTATATATAGTGTCTAGGGGATGCAGATGCTGTTGATTTATTGCAAAATGTATTTCGGAACAGAGGAAAAGCGATAGTGTCACTCAACTGAGACAGTCGACTATACATGTAGAGATCCTCTGGATGGCATATGTTTCACCAGGTTAATTCGGATTGGCATCTTACCAAATAAAAGTGTTCTCTTGACCATTGTTTTTCTGATTGACACCATTTTTCTTTTTTTCTCTAAAGAAAAAAAGTGTTCTCTTTACAAGTGCCTCAAAGTTAATAAGGGACAATTCTTCACTGTTAGAAGGTCGTCTTAGCCTTTCCAGCAAATTTCACAAAAAAAAGCAAGGAGATCAGGACAGTGCTATTTGAAAAGTTTTCCTTATGATACAATTCAGAAAAGGGCTGTCTATGATAGAATTGGTGTGATACTCGCTTAATTTAGTGCTTTGAATATCAAATTTATAAGAATGTGCCACCTGTAGAGCTTTACAAAATGGTCTATGAGTTTTATGAATCTCATATACTTTTCAAATTATAAGCGCCAAGTAGAAGCGATGTAAAGGTCTCACTAAATCCTGATTTGGGCATTTAGAATTTGATGATGCTTCAGTATGAGGATCTGGCCAAAGAAGACATTTGATGTTTTGGTTTGTTTGTTGAGATTTGGGATACACTGATTGCTGAAACCACTAAAATGCTGACGCAAAAATATCATTCCAAGACACTTTTGTAAGCCTTATAAACAAAAAACATTCCAGAAGTGATACTATTTTTTTTGTATTTCTCTAATAATTAGAGCAGCAATGTCGTTAGTGTGTTAGCGACAGATTAAAAGTCAGGAAAAGTTATCAACACTCATGTGTTGCAATACATGAAAAATGTGATATGTATTAATATACTTTTGTAACAGGGTCGACTGAAGTAGTGTTTCGCCTTTTTGTTATATGTGTTTATCGAACTAATCTTTAAAGTTATCCTCTATACCTAAGATGGTATTTATTTTTGAACTCCAGCTTACTTTGCCAACTTATTATATATTCTGGTAGTCCGATCCTTGTGTTCGTAATTGTTGGTGTTCTTTTGAGCTACCTTATTCAGGGTGATCATCTGACAAAATTTGCAGACTTCTATTCATATTCAAAGACTGGGAATTCTAGTGTATGGCTTCTAGGCGGAATATTAATTACAGTCGTCTCGCTGTGGATGAAGATGACGACTATTATGGAAATTCTGGCAAGCGAGCTGACCCTAGATTTGATTATTCACCAAAATCGTTGGATAGAATCCCCTGGAAGTCCATTGCCCTTGCTCTTTTTCTGCTCTTTCTGGGATGTCTGCTTCTCTTACTATCCTACTTCATCTTATCTGGTCATATGGAAGGAGAGAGTTCCCAGGCATATGGTCTCCTTGGACTTGGAATCCTCACTTTTCTCCCCGGTAAGTCAAAAACATACCTCAATTTATATTGCTTTGGATGCTTAAGCTGCAACGCTTTAGTCGATAATTGTTCAAGATATCCTCGAGGAGAGTGTAGTGGTTCATTAAATCCAGGATCAATTTGCGGCTGCACCATTTATTTGACAGCGTGATTATCAGTTTGTGTTAACAGGGTAACGTACACTGAATTTGCAGCACAATAAATAGGTGAGATAGTAAAAGGTTGAGCTACGTGTTACTGTATCTGTCCTCTCTGTAGTTGCTAGAAGCCCCATATCAAGGTGATTGTAGATCTGCACTTGAAAATAGTCATATTTAATCGATCTTTTGGGATGTCCATTACATGTTGTAAACTTCTGCAATAAGCAATAGATTCTACTTCAAGTCATATTTTCTCTGTTTTGTTTGAGTCTAATACTGACTACGCTTCTGGTTGCGTAATAAGTTCTCTTTTTAAGTTTGATATTCACTTTTTCATTTATAATTGATTAGGCAACTTCCAACGATCAGCTTTGACCTTGATAATTACTTGCAGGTTTTTATGAGACGCGGATTGCATATTACTCTTGGAGAGGTGCTCAAGGTTATCGATTTACTGCAATCCCTGAATATTGAGGTCTTCACATTTCATGTAAACTCTAAATGTAGTTACTAGTTTCTGTAATGAGTTTTGTGATAGTTTTTATTGTAACACACGGTTTGTCCTTTACATTTCAAATAACTTCTGAATGTAGTTACTGGTTTTCATATGAGTTTGAGTTTGATGAGTTTGCAGCATTTATTTTGTCCTAATCCCTTGCGTGTCGAGCGAAATTTTGTTCATTATGTAACTTTTGTATGGTCAGCGCCCCTATGTGCTGTATTCGGTACATCGGATTATACAGTATGAAGGACCAACTTCAGGAAGCACGAAGCAGTTTACGCCCTGTGGTTCTTGATTTTTCGATGTGCAAAATACTACATGGTTTGAGTTTGATACTTTTAGAACTTCCAATTTAAGAGAGGATGTTTCAAACTTGATTTATATATAAAGTAAAAATCATCATTGGATAAGCTGTGGTGATGCAGAATTGCCTCATAGATTCTTGTGCCTGTTCTGCTTTCTCATCCCGACTCTCGTACAAGTTTCATTTAGACACTTCAACTCGATTAAAACAAGCATTTTAAACATCTCTATAACTATACGGGACGCTCAATTGCGCTGATGTGGACAAAACATCAGTATCCAGATGAAAGTTGTCATGTCATTTTTCATCTTTACAAATATTATTGAGAGTTCACTTTCGCGCTAACTACATGAAGTTGACGCGGAATTTAGTCTAATCCTAATGCAAGTAGCCCAACAACAACAAAAAAAAGTACTACTCCCTCCGTTTCACAAAAAATGACCTCCTTTCCTTTTTAGTCAGTTTCAAAAAAATGACCTCTTTCCTTTTTTGGTAACATTTTACTTTTTGCTTTCCACGTGGCATGTTTAAGACCACAAGATTAAGGACAATTTTGTACATTTGACATAACTTTAATTTAGGACCACAAGATTCAAAAGTCTTCTTTAATTTCTTAAACTTCATGCCAAGTCAAACCAGACCAATCTTTTTGAAACGGAGGGAGTACTATATAGCCTATAGGCTTATGCTTCATTAGCAGCTAACATTGAAGCTAAGGCAATGCTGCATTCTGTTTGCTTGGCATCTCCACTTCACTCTCCAAAACTCAAAGACTCCATTAATGGCACTTCAGAAATACCCAATACTACCCTTCTCCACCATTTCACTTCTCCATTCGAGCTCAAACAAGCTGTTGCGTTTCTCATCAAAACCAATAAACCTCTTTCACTACTCCCACTTTCTCGGGTAGCTTCCATTTGCGCACTTTCTCCCGATTTCCCCTTTGCTCAACAGATTTTCAGCTCTGTTGAACAGCAAGAAGTTTCTATATGGAATAGCTGTTTGAGAAATCTTGCTGAAGGTAGTTCTTTAATTGATGCAATTTTCTTGTTTCATCAAATGCGTAGTTACAATGTGAGTCTTGACTGTTTCACTTGCTCATTTGTTCTTAAGGCTTGTGTTGGGTTACGGGATCTTTTACGTGGGAGAGTTGTTCATGGGTATGTAGAGAAACTTGGGTTTCAATCGAATTTAGTTTTGTTAAATGCACTTCTTCATTTGTATGCTACTTGTGGAGCAATGGCTGATGCGAACCTTCTGTTCGATAAAATGCCTCAACGAGATGTTGTGTCCTGGAACATAATGATTACCCAATTAGCGAAAAAGGGTGATGTTGATGGGGCGTTTGACTTGTTTGAGAAAATGCCTGAGAGAAATTTAAGGTCTTGGACTGCTATGATTACTGGTTTTGTTCATTGCGGGAAGGCTAAAGAGGCTATTAGACTTTTCGTAGAAATGGAAGAGACGGGGTTGAGGGCGAATGAGGTGACTGTAGTGGCCGTTCTTGCAGCTTGTGCTGATTTGGGTGCACTTGAATTGGGTAGGAGGATTCATGAGTATTCAAATAAGAGCGGGTTCAGGAGAAACGTTCACATTTGTAACACTCTGATTGACATGTACATTAAGTGTGGCTGCTTAGAGGCTGCAAAAGCTGTTTTCGATGAAATGAAGGAACGAACAATTGTATCATGGTCAACCATGATCCAGGGTTTAGCTATCCATGGGCACGGGGATGAAGCCTTAGAACTCTTCAACGAGATGATCAAAATGGGAATGATGCCTAATGAGATCACGTTTCTTGGAATCTTGCATGCATGCAGCCATATGGGGTTGATCAACAAGGGGCGCGAACTTTTTACTAGCATGAGTAGAGACTATAACATTTCCCCTCAAATCGAACATTATGGTTGCATGGTTGATCTCTTGAGTCGAGCAGGACTTCTTCAAGACGCATATGAGCTCATTACAAGCATGCCTATAAAACCAAATGCTGTTGTATGGGGTTCTTTTCTTGGTGGATGTAGAATCCAAAAGGATGTGAAAATGGCTGAGGAAGCTATCAGGCAACTAGGTGTCCTAGACCCTCTTAACGATGGATACTACATTATCATGTCTAACATTTATGCAGAAGCTAAGCGTTGGGAAGATGCAGCAAGGGTGAGGAAATTGATGAAAGATCGCGGAGTAAAGAAAACTCCAGGTTGGAGTTCAATTACTATAGCAGGAACAACGCACGAATTTGTGGCTGGAGATGATAACCATCCTCAGGCTGAGCAGATCTTTAAGAGATGGGATGAACTGCTAGAACAAATGAAGTCCAAAGGATATGTACCAAATACATCAGTGGTTCTACTTGACATAGAAGAGAATGAGAAAGAAAAATATGTGTATCGCCATAGTGAAAAATTGGCTCTTGTTTTCGGTTTGATGAACATAAAGCCAGGAGAAACGATCAGAATAATGAAGAATCTTCGCGTTTGTGAAGATTGTCATGCTGCTTTCAAAGTAATATCAGAAATTGTCAAGAGAGAGATAGTTGTGCGCGATAGGAATAGGTTTCATTGTTTTAAAGATGGATTTTGTTCTTGTAAAGACTATTGGTAACAAATCTTGCACTTGGAGACCTTTTGTATACTGCAATATATTGTTTTCTTGATTCAAATGAAGCATTGAACTTCCATTACTAAGTCAAAATATATTTGTTTTGATAATCGAGAAATATCTGAAAGTTAGTATCACATAATTCTAAACTTAGGAGATAATAGGCTTGGTTGAAATTGAAATGCAGTTTGTTGATGCTTGATTCTTGTCACTAATTTTAGATTTTACCAACATTTAAAAAAATATATTTAACAAAAGAGGAAAAACAGCATAATCATAACTTGCCAACGTGCTCTTAATAAATAAGCTAAAACATAGAATATTGATAAGGAAATGCAACATAAAAATCCCATGACAATAGATATATAATTGTACGAGCTCATATGAGATGGATGATAATGGAAGGGTCACAATGCATCCCTTTCCTATATTAAAAGGACCAGTCTACAATTTAATATTTTATTTTTACTCCAGACTTTTAATAATTATGTTTAATTTTTGGATTTCTCGATACAAAAATGGCAAAAATGATCATTTATGCTTGAGCGTAGACTCAAAACAATCGTTTAAGTATCCACTGAACAATGTTGGTGCTTCAAATTTACCAATAAGTTAAAACACTTGTAATCCAATCAAATATTTTCCAAATTTTATCAAAGTTGAACTTTTTAAAAAATAACTATATACACCAAGAAAGTCTCATCAAATCCTAAAATATGCCACACAATAAGTTGCACTAAATATTAAAAAAATATTTAAAATCAAGTTGAAATTATACCTCAAAAAACGTCACTAGATTTAAGAACTAAATTTAAAATAGCAAAAACTACAAAATTTCACCTCTAAATACGAGTTTCCGCTAATTTCCTTCTTCTTTTCATAGTTTCCATCAAATATAATAGACATAATTCGATAAATGTTTAACGAAGACTAAAATTATTAACTTTGCAAACTTAAAAGGACCAAAATTGTTCAATACATACTTAAGGGTATTTTTAGCTACTCTCAAACATAGAGACCATTTTTGCCATTTTCTCGCCCTGTTTGAATCTTCCAAAAACTACCATAAATGCCCAATAAAGTTTTGATTTTTCACAATATCAGTTCAATTGTATTTTGCAGAAATGGGATCTTCTGAAGGTCGAAGAGCAACTTTAATGGTGTATAGAAATCTATTCAAAGCAGTGAAAAAACATATAGGGAAGGAAGAACACAAAACTCATTTTACTGATTTCAGCAGGGAAGAATTCAAGAAGAATATAAATCTGGAATACCCAAAAGACTCTTCTTTTATTCAGCAAAGAATTAATCTTGCTCAAAATTATACTTATCTTCTCAATAGTATCCATCATCATAAGGTAGCTTCATCTCTTTAATTAATTATCCCCAATTTTTGTTAAGTTGTAGCCCCTCTTTTTCTTTGTTGCTTGTTGTATTGTATCATATTGTTATTTTAAGTATTATGTTTGTTATGATTGTTATGAAAGATTTCATTTTTCTGTATGATCACTTATTTGGTGTGGTTGTGTCCGGTGGCGGATTTAGGATTTTCACTAAACAAATGAAGAAGCCGAAAGTGGTTTTTACAATTTATGTATATGCATAAAAAGTAATTTTAACCATGTATAAACGGTGTAATCCTCGGCCCTACCTAGATATCCCCCTAGACTCGTGTCGTTATCTTATTTGGAAGGGAAGCCTTGTGTAACTGGTAAAATTGTTGTCATGTGACTAGGAGGGTATAGTTTGAGTGTGGAAACAACCTCTTGCGGAAATGTAAGGTAAGACTGCATACAATAGCCCTTCCCCAGACTCCATTCATAGCGGGAGCTTTTGTTTCTTGGCTATGATGAAATAGACATAGTTAATTATAACTCTTTATTATAGTGTTAGTAGTGGAAGAATATATGACAACATATCCAGTGTAGTTCTACGAAGTGGGGAAGTAGTGTTAGTAATGGTAGAATATATGAAAACAATTGTTAAAAAGTATTTAAAAGTTAGTTTGAGTGGCGTTTTAAAAGTGTTAGATAAATTTGGACATGAGAAGTATATATATGAAATATCTAGTTTGTTTATAATGTTTTAATTTACTTAGTTAAGGCATATAGCCTAGTGAATTGTAAGTATCACAGAAGGTAGTGAGGACAACAATGTTATGTGGATTGAATGTTTCATATCTAGTTGGTTTATAATGTTTTAATTTACTTGGTTAAGGCGTATAGCCTAGTGAATTGTAAGTGTCACAGAAGGTAGTGAGGATAACAATGTTATGTGGATTGAATGTTTAGCCTTTAAGGTCCTATGCACCTACAATATTAGAGCTCACAAAAATGTTGATGTCAAGATGTATGTGTAATCACACAATATCAGATAAGATTATAAGTCATCACATTCAGTAGAGAGTGGAAGTGGCACAGTGTAGGATAAAATAAGAGGTCACTTGAGATAGTGGTGCGATACTATGATAATTGGAGGTGCTGCAAGGGAATGAGGTAGACTGAAAATAATATGGAGGAAAATTCTCAGTAGACGTACAATTTCTTGGAATCAATGTGGATTTGTTAAGGATAAAAAGGGTTACATAGAGTCTATACCAATTGGTTAGATTAAGGTTTTGTTATTGTGTCATTGTTAATGTTGTATATTCGATCATATTACGAAAGATTTTTTTTCTTCTGATAAGCCTAATGTATAGCTGTAACTAGTCGTCTTATCCTTATTACTTGACCATAAGTTGAAACAATTTAAAGGGTGTCATGGGAAGTCTTTCTTTCTCAACTATAACATTTTTTGCGTGGTGAACTCACTCCGTGATCATGATTCTTTGGCTCTTACATTCTTGTTATCTTGAATTGTGATAATAATTATATCTTACAAATGTGGCTTTCTTTGTTTTTGCAGGACTTGTTATTTTCTTACAACATCGCAGTGGATAGATCAAATGAGATGGCAAAAGTGCTGGGCAAATCTGCTGCAAGTGTGGGTCTACGCCTTCCTGATGTTTATCAGCATTAAAAGTTGGTAGGTTTTCACTGTTTCCTTTCCATTTGCTTGATTATGTGACTTTGTGGTAAACGATGGATCCATTTATGTTGTGTTGTTTATGGTCCAAAAATTGCCATGTCATAGCATGTTAAGCTTGGAAAGTCTGCATGTCTAAGAAATGAAAGAATCAATGGAAATGACAGAGCTAACGAGCTTCATGTTGTAGCATGTTTCTCAAATTTACTATTTTTGAACTTCTTAATGGATGTTTCCTTTCTAGCAATTTGGTTAGGATCTAAATATACTTTTTTTCTTTGTTGATGAATCCGATGAATAGTTTTTCCATGTGGAAAGTAACCTCATTGCTGCAATGGCTAATTGAATTCAGGACTCAGATCATTAATTGGCTCATCTTGATAGAATTTAAGATTTCAGAAGCTGCATTACTCACTTTCTTTCGTCTTTTACTTGAGTGGTTGTATTGGACGTGAAATTGTGTAATCCAGGTCAAACAACTGTAATTGATGGAGTCGTAGCTAGAAATACATCTACCTAGGATTAGGTCCTGGATGGTGGTGGCTCCTGTGTTGCTATTGTCGGGTTGTTGATGGAGATTTGCATCTATGATGTTACTGGACATTGTGGTGGCTCTGATTTTGCCAAAAGCTTGATGTACTTTTATATGAATGAGTCGGATAAATTCTTGTGGAAATGTGAATGGTTCCATAAAACGTTTAACATTTACTACTTGTCTGCAAAATTTTTGATCCATTTCCACATTCTTGCTTGTTTGCAGCATATCCATCACATCGAGTCCATCTCTTATATATACACATTTTCTCAATGTACGTGTTGTTTGCAGTACTGGTATCATGTCGAAGGTGGTTTCAGATGATTCAACA
Organism: Solanum tuberosum; assembly: GCF_000226075.1. NCBI lineage: Eukaryota > Viridiplantae > Streptophyta > Magnoliopsida > Solanales > Solanaceae > Solanum > Solanum tuberosum. The sequence goes on from NW_006239000.1 coordinate 1,002,179, forward strand.
AAACTGGAAGCTGATATTGCAGATATCCTAGAACAACTTTCATTCATATCTCCTTAGGATAACAATTTCACAGATTTGTCCTATGTTGGACAGAATGTTTTTGGTTTGATGAACACCAAACCATGAGAGACAATCAGAAAAATGAAGAATTTTTCGCGTTTGTGAAGACTGCTTCAAAGTAATATAAGAAATTGCCAAGCTAGAGATAGTTGTGCCTGATAGGTTTCATTGCATATGAGAACTCATTAGTCCATTTGAACATGTTGTTTCTGTTTGTTGCTATTGTCTCTTTTTCACTATTCATTCTACTGAGGATTTTTTTGAAACAACTTCTCTACCTACTTTATCATCCCTAAACCCCACTTACGGAATTTCACTGAATTTGTTGTCGTTGTTGTTGAGTCTCACTAAAATCTTGCAAGTTATGTTGTACAGAAACATTTGATCAATTATTGAAAAAGAACATGATTACTCCTTTGTTGTAAAAAAAATAATTAGTTGGGGTCAACAATGTCTAGTTGTTTTGTATTGTTGATTAGTGAATGTATAATCCTTCAATAAACTATGCAATTGCTCAAATAAACAATGGCTTTGAAAGTGACAGAGGTCAGACCAATTTGACCAAATCATGTCATGTCATGTCCCTTTGTAGAGTTGTGGAGTACCTCAAATTCAGGTACTCAACTATAATCTAAATTCTAAAATAATCATACTCTTTTTCGATTCGTATTATCTGTCTTTTAAAGTTTTCGCTTAATCATAAGAGTATTCGTTTACCTACTAACCAATGATGGATGGATAATATAAATAGTGTTTTTGATACATAGTATAAGAATGTTTTGTCTTTTAATTTAAATAATGTAAAATCAAAAGTCAAGTAGAGCACTAAGTAAACCTTACAAAAACTATTCATGAAGATTCTATAACTATTCCATATGAAAAATCACTAAAATTTTAATAAATAATATATTCTGAACTCATAATTTCTTGAAATATGTAATGATTTAGTCATAAGAACCTAATATGTTCTACCTTCTTTTTAGAAAAAAATACTCAGCAAATTTTAGTATATCTAATTATTTGGCCAGATTCAATCATTATTAGATATTTATAATAACATAATTTGCTTTAAAAAATTTAGGAAAAAAGGAAAAAATTGACATTATTCCCTCTTCACATGCAATTAAGAGTAAACCCGTGACTCTTTTTTTTCCTCTTTCTTAATTTTATATACAAAAATATTTTATATTTATTTGTTTGTTCTGTTTTAGATCAGAATCCAGACTGTTATGAGGTGACCTAATAAATACAACTGCTATGATCCATAACACAAATCATTTTCACTTATAAATTTTCCTACCTAAAATTAGATCTCATTTCTTAATTATTGCACCTAATTTGGACCATAAACCATTTATCTAATTGATTTGACTGCTAACAACTCTATGAAAGCCACCATTTCACAAGCCAAGAACCACAATATGGTGTGGCTAGTGGTTAATGGACCAAGCGCGTATGATAAGAGTTGAAAAATAAAATAAAAATTAGTTCGAGAAACACCCTACCACACGGTATGGGATGTTGTAAGGAGTGGAGTGTTAATGTAAAGTCAAGGTTGGATCGTGCAGAAAAAATCTTTGAACTAAGAGACATGTCAATTTAACTTTTCTATTTTTTAAGTTATTATACTAAGCTTTGTATGAAAATTTACCTACTTGTTGTAAGTGAACCTAACATGTTGGTGAAAAATATTTATACATTACTCAAATTATAAACTTGTAGAGCGCTCCGAGATGGAGTTAAGATCAATTTTAGATTCTTTCTGAGGCTTATCTTACCTTAACATCCAAATAAACAAAGGGCGAACACCAAAAAAGGATCATCACTATCTCTTAAAGAAAACTTTATCAAATAGGTTTTGCTTATTCACTCAAACAATGTATTAAGCATGAAAGTGTCTAGTTCGGCCCGTTTTAGAAAATTGTTACTACCTAATTTTCTATAATGATTTGCAAAGACCATAGTGCATTTGAAAGTTTCAATCTTTGTGGAACTTAGAGACGTTTTCGATAGACCCTCGATAAGAAAACTAGTAGTAATAATACCAATAACTCTTTGTTATTAGAGTTTTGTGGAGATTGATGATCTCTAATTTTTGGTATTTTTAATTTGGAATGACACAATAAAAGAAAGTATGAGAGACAGGTTGGAGAGGGGTGGTGGCCCATATGTTTGTTGATTCAGACACTTGTGTTTGGGACAAAATACAATGAAATAATTGAACGTGAAAAGCTTTACTTTAGCTTTGACCCCCCATGTTCTCAATTTGTTAATAGAGACTCTACTAATTTTAGCCTCAACTGCCAAGAATCATCGTTTTCTTCACTCCCAAACCTATTTCTCCCCTCACAATTAGGTCCCCTCTCTCTCTTTTACATCTTTTCTTTATCTAACAGTATAAAGATTGCTTTTTTCTGTCCATTCTTCAACAAAAAAACCCTCAAAGTTCTAATCTTTGTGACTTCAGGTACTATTTTTTAGGCTGCTTTTTTTTTGGTACTTTTGAACTGGACCAGTGATTTGCTGGGTGGGTTTTTTTAGGCTTTCTTTGTTTTTAGCATTTGGGGCTTTGTGGGGTTTAACGATTTTGCTTGGTAGGGTTTTCTTGGAAAAAAAAGGTGGGTCTTTTACACAAGATCTGTGTGCTCATTGACCCTTCTTCTGTTTCTTTTTTGTTATCTATGTGGGGTTGTTCTTATCTTCTTCTATGTGGTGTTTGAGTGCTCTTTAATCACTGCATTTTAATGTTTTGCCTTGCTTTAGGTTCCTGTTTCCTGGAGGAAAAAAAGGAATTTGGTTGTTTTTGAGGTAAATGTTTGAGACATTAGGTGTCTTGGACCTTTAATTGTTGCTAAGTAATAATGATCTGCTGTCTGTTACTTAATTTTTGTTGGATTAGTCTACTAAATAACTGTTGATTTTTGACCTTGTGGAGTTTGGTTTCATCATTTCAACCCCTTTGTGTGTTCAGATCTTTTTACTTTCTATTTTTCCCTTGCTTAATGATTTCAAGTTCTGCTTCTTTTTGTCTCTTTGAAATAGTGCCATCTGTTGTTGTTTTATAGTTCTATTGCTTCAAGTTAGGAACTTTTGACTGTGATAGCGCGGTTGAATTGTGTTTTTATGATTTTTCTTGTTCCAATTTAGGAACTTTTGACTGTGATTGTGCGGTGGGCTGTGTTTTTATGGTTTTCTTGTTTCAATTTAGGAACTTTCTATGTTGTTGATGGAGCTGCTTATGTTGGTGTGTTTTTCTAATAAGAAGGGGATTAATGGCTTGAGCTTGGAGTCCGGGTAATGGGTTTGGCAAGCACAGTATATTTAGGTATCAATATTCGTTTCTATGGCCTCAACACCTTCTTCCAAGAGTTTAGCTGAAAAGCTGAACAAGACAACTGGAAATCAGACAACAGAACGGAGTTCTCGCAGGTCTACACCTTCCCAAGTTCCAAAAAACAACAAATTAGAGATCGCGACTTCTAAAGAACGAGAAGTTGTATCGAAACAGCTTGTGGTAGAATCAACTGTCAGCCAAAAGTCACAGAGCAGTCAACCTAAGGGATCTTCCAACTCACTTGCTGATAAATTCGATTCAAACTTATATTTGGGCAATTCAAAGTATTCAGCTAGTGGAGTAGGTTCTATGCCTACGGAGGCAAAAGGCTCACAAGGGACAGCTGATCAGGAAAGGAAGAATTCTATTAAGGACAGCTCAGCATCAGCGAAAGTTAGTGATGGGGCTAGCAGTATTGCAAAAACAAGTGGAAGTGCCAAAATTAGCGATCGAGCAGATTTTCTTGAGAGTGGTAAGAGCAGCATCTGTAGGGGGAGCACAGGAACTGACGTAAGTGAGGAAAGTACTTCTAGCAGCTTGAGCAGCAGTGTTAACAAACCTCATAAAGCTAATGACTCAAGATGGGAAGCCATCCAAGCTATCCGGACTAAAGATGGGGCATTGGATTTGAGGCACTTCCGGTTGCTGAAGAAGTTGGGAAGTGGTGATATTGGAAGTGTGTATCTGTCTGAGTTGTGTGGAACAAAGTGTTATTTTGCCATGAAAGTTATGGATAAGGCATCATTAGCTAGTCGTAAGAAATTGCTTCGTGCTCAGACAGAAAGAGAGATATTGCAGTCCCTGGACCATCCATTTCTCCCAACATTATATAGCCATTTTGAAACAGAAAAGTTCTCATGTCTAGTGATGGAGTTCTGCCCAGGAGGAGACCTGCACACACTCAGACAAAGACAACCAGGGAAGCATTTTTCAGAACAAGCGGTGAAGTATGATACTTGATCTCTGACCTTACTGTCTTAAGATAGTTTGCTCTTCTTTCTTTTAAAAAAGTGGGCATCTTTTGTTGCTTTCAGTCTGGAGTATTATTTTCACAATTTACAGCATTGACTATATCTTTTACTGTTAGACCTAGATATGTTTTTGTTATGGCTGTAGACATAATTAATCCAACATCATCCATTATTTCTTCATTTTAAATTAATTGATCCAACAGATATACTGATAACAATCAAGGGACATAAATACCTTTAAATGACATGATTTTCTCGGTGGTACCAAGAAATTGAGTTGAAGCAAACTGACTTCTATGCAAGTTATTTCAAGTCCCTAAAGCAGTCGGATTGCATGTACTAACCAGTTATATCATTTACCTCTGGACAATGAAATGCATGTTGACCTCACTGTTAGTTCAAAAAGCTGGTTATTTGATATTCTGACTTTATTCTTTGCTCAGTGGTTTAGATCCTAAATCTTAAATTCCTAAAATGAGTGAGCTCGAGCTACTTTTGGGATCATTTGCCTAGTTTTTTTCCTCCATAGGTATCATTTGCTTGTGTTTTTCTTACTAAGCCAAGTGGATGTTTAAACTGGTTTATATTCTTCTCCTGTGTTGGTTCTATACGAAGCTGTTTTTGGTCTCTGTTGCATGTTCTTCTTGTCAACTATTTACAATTCGATGCAAGCAGCAAGTTAGTGTGACCATCATTTGAATTGGACATGGTAATGCTGTTTATTTTACTTGTAATGTTTGGTTCCTGCGCCCTGCAGGAACTTACTTATTTCTGTAGTCATTAAGACTACTGTTTGTTGTGTGGTCCTGTAGTTGGGGTAATCAGCTAAGGTGCAGGTGGGTGTTTTTCTCTTTTTGGCAAATGAATCCTTCAGTTTAGTAGTCATCCACCTAATTTTAAATATTAAGAAACATTATTGACTTGTTGGTTGGTGTTGGATTATTGAGAGACTGATTAACGCTCACTTTGACTCATTCCTGTGACCTACTTTTCATCTTGTCATTTACAAAACATTGACCTCTTTAGTGTAATGGGGAACTTTTATTTGGTGAAGTTAATAGTTGTAATGGAAATATTTGCTTTGTCAAAAATATTAGATTCAATTGTATGTTACATCTTAAAATTTTCCTGGCTGTTCTGCTATTAATTTGATATCTCTAGCAAACTCTTAGTATAACCCATCCAACTGTATTCTCATGTCTGCATAACTCAAATTCAACTAGTTTATACAAGACGGAGGAAGCATTTAAATAACCAGATCTAGGGTAAGTGTTGTGTTCCCCTCCCCTAGAATAAAGGGGGAAAATGTTGAAACCCAAACAAGGGATGATATTTTGGACCAGTGAAAAAGTTGTCACTGTCGGACTAAACCACTACCATTCAGTAATACTCTTTTATTTGGGTGGTGGTGGTGGTGGTGGGTGGAGGACACCTTTCTGGCAACGTCTTTGTTTGATGATTCTTGCCTGTCTCCCTAGTCACTGGAATAATGAAAGCTGTAACCAGCTCTTCAACTTTGTTGGAAGTTCTCTCTTCCTTGCAATTAAAATTTTCCCACCTTGCACCCAAGGGTGTGGCCTAGTGGTCAGTGAAGTGGGTTGAGAACCATGTGGTTTCTGGTTCAAAACCAAGCGGAAACAAAAACACTAGGAGGTTTGTTCTCATCTGTTCAAGCTTGATAGACGGAGTTATCTGGTGTTTGTGCTAGTGGGATGGAGGGGTCTAAGAAATTGCGTACTATGCAATTGAAGAAAGTTTTAAATTAGTGTATTCATACTTGTTTCTTGACATGATTTGAATGGGATGTTGCATGTTTTCGGAATATATGAAGTATCATAAATATTTGTTTATTTTTCTTTTGAGTTGAATAGTAGATATAAGCCTTCTGTTGCTAGTGCTAAAACTCCAATGAAGGAAGCAGAAAGAAATTATCAGGATTTTCATTTCTGCTTTCTGCCTTTACTCAATTTCAAACTCATGAACGAAAAGTTTATGTTGGTGACTGCGGTTTATTAATTCGCTTGTGTTGTATTGTATCTTAAAATTGCAGGTTCTACGTAGCAGAAGTGCTCCTTTCTCTGGAATACCTTCACATGCTTGGCATTGTCTACCGTGATCTCAAGCCAGAAAATGTGCTTGTCAGAGAAGATGGACATATAATGCTCTCTGATTTTGACCTCTCCCTTCGCTGTGCTGTCAGTCCAACGCTTGTAAAGTCAACATCTCTTGAAGGTGAGCCACTGCGCAAGAATTCAGCTTATTGTGTGCAGCCAGCATGCATCGAGCCCTCTTGTATTCAGCCGTCCTGTGCTGTTCCTACAACATGTTTCGGGCCTCGCCTCTTTTCCAGCAAGTCAAAGAAAGAAAAGAAATCTAAAAATGAAATAGGTAACCAAGTTAGCCCATTACCAGAGCTTATGGCTGAGCCTACTGGAGCGCGGTCAATGTCATTTGTTGGGACTCACGAGTATTTAGCACCCGAGATAATCAAAGGTGAAGGACACGGGAGTGCAGTGGACTGGTGGACCTTTGGTATCTTTCTATACGAGTTACTGTTTGGCAAAACACCCTTCAAGGGATCAGGAAATCGACAAACTCTTTTCAACGTTGTTGGTCAGCCCTTGCGGTTTCCAGAAACACCAGTGGTCAGTTTCTCAGCAAGAGATCTTATCCGAGGCTTGCTCGTGAAGGAGCCACAGCATAGATTGGCATACAAAAGAGGAGCCACAGAAATCAAGCAACATCCTTTCTTTGAAGGTGTAAATTGGGCTTTGATACGTTGCGCGAGCCCTCCTGAGATCCCAAGGCCCGTGGAATTCGAAAGAATTTCAGTTCCACCAGCAGCATCAACCAGTGAGAAAGGTGTAGCTGGAACTGTCCCTTACCAGAAGAATTCAGACAACTATCTTGAATTTGATTTCTTCTAATATATTTTTTAAATATCTTTTTTTCGTCGAGGCGATTGGCTGTTCATCTTCACAAAATGAAACATAGGAAGGATGTACAACATTTGGAAGATGTAATGTGAAGGTTTGATTAGTTTGATGATCATATTATTGTTTGAGTTGTAATTCAACAGTTGAAAATTTGTTGCATGGCAAAACACTACAAGTTTGATGCTACCAATCGATAATGTGAATTTGTTAGTTTATTTAGATCTTTGTTTTTCTTCATTTTATGGTTCGACAACTCTTTTTGATGTATGAGGCTAATTGCTTCAATGGTATTTATTCGAATTATCGACACGATATCGGTAGAGCCTTTGATTTGTAGTGTTCGAAACACTCCACATGTTTTTGAGAAGCCAGACAAATAATCATGATGAACAATATGAAATGTGATATACACAAAACATTTAGCATTTATGTAGTATCGACTTTGAGCTATAAATGTTACGGAGATAACTATATAGATTTTATTTCCAACTAAACTTGCCTGCATATTGAAACAAAAAAAATTAAACAACAAGTTACAAACAAGATAGCAGTGATTTCTTTTAAAAAATAATAAATAAATAAAATTTAAAATGCGGTGAACGTGGATCGAACACGTGACCTTCAGATCTTCAGTCTGACGCTCTCCCAACTGAGCTATCCCCGCTTGTTGATAATTATGTATTAACAATAATATATAACCATTATGCAAAACATTTTGCATTTATATTTTATAGGGAACATGGTAATATTTCTTACATCGACCTATATAAACTAAAAATTCAATTCGATGAACGAAATATTTCATATTCGATCAGGGTTCAGGAAATATATGTATCTCGAAAACGTATGATGCAGGTAGTCTACCTTAACCTATATGAACTATTTTACTAGATTTTAACATGTCATAAAAGAAAATTATCTTATCTTTTAAATTACTACTTTCAATTTTAACAGATAACTAAAAAGAATAATTTGGTGCACAAATAATTTATTTTCACATAAAGCTCGATAAAGGGTTCACATCCAAAAATGTGATTTGACAGCCTACTTCAATAAAAATATTAATAAAATAATAGATATTTTCACTTTTCATGATTTAAATTTGTGATCTATTATACTCAGAAAGACAATTTGTTATAGACAACTATTTTATGTATTTGTAATTATCTCTTAGGTAATTGATGATAATATTTTAAAAAATTACACTATTATATCATTATGAACCAATAATCAAGCTAGAAAAGATGATTTTTTTTATTTTTTTTATTGGAGGTTGAGTTATTGGGACTTCATGGAGGAAGAGCATTGATTCTATACATTATACTTTGGTTATTGTTTCCACAATCAAACAAAAAAATATGAATAATTTTGTTCCCAAAAATATGTCCATGCAAATGCAATTGGATTGAATGTTTGCTATATTAAACGTGGAGCATATAGTAAAGCTCATAATCATCTTCTATTTGGAGAAATTAAAATAAAATATCATATTATAAAATATTATACATGCAAAATAATTAACTCATCCAAAAGCCAAAGAATTCATATATATCCATACCTTTTTAAAATAAAATAAAAAACTTGTCAATTAATTATATATTCATGACCATACCATAAAGAAAAATATTCCAATTGTTTGGACATCCTTACAACTTTCACTCACACCACATGAGTAGTGTAGGTACAATATTGTGCGGATTCGAGATTTCAAATTAATAGATTTTTATAATGATGAGTTCAAGTTGATCAATTTATAGACGAGCAAAAAATTACAATTCGTATAAACTTATAAATTAGCCTAGATTTGCATACGTGTGAATTAATCAGTTAGGTGAATAATTTGTGTCCAATCAAATTTATTTTGTATCAAGAGGATTCATCATATAGTTTTCTTACTTTTATATTGACTATTAACTTATCGTAATTCTCCTTCTTTATTCAATCTTTCTGACAATTATATTATGCGTATAAACGACAATGCAAAGTACACATAAGTATTTATTTATTTTTGGTATATTTACACAGAATAAGCACTTGCTATTTCAAAGGTATATATAGTGAGTGAATTATAATATTAGATATGTAATATATTAAAGTCCCACTAATCTATACGTAATAGGTCAACACATCATTGATTACTCTTTATTGAAAGCTATATAAAGTTGTATTCTCACTATTTATGAAATAACAAATGTAATTATTAGTAGTGTGATGTAGAAAGCTTGAATGAGTAACAGTGTTTAGATTGAAATATAATTGATCATGGGCCAATTAAATTGGAACTCCAAAAAATTAATATTAATACTTGGCATATATATTTACGTGACATTAACTTATAACTAGTTGACAAGACTTGACATAATAATGGAAATTAACTTTATGATCCATCACAAATATAATTGGTTAATTTACTAGTCCTTTTCATATAAATAAGATATCCATAATAACACGTACAACTCAAAAATCAATATAATTTGCAATTTTTTCGATAGAAATTTTTGAGGATAATCTATTAAAAATTTCATATTTCTGACTAACCTCTCATAAAAAACTTTCATTTACTTACATTAAAATTGTAACTAGTTATACATAGTCACGATGTGTTTAGAAGGCCCCTTGAATGGAAAATCATATTGTCAAATGTCAATAATACTTAGAAAATAACACAAATTTCCGATGTATGTCCTATTATAAATTGATTCGTCATTAAGAAATTTCAGCATACATCAAAAATATTTCCAAGGAATCAATTTTCAAACCAAATTCATTGAAAATCTACATTTTAATTATTGTGTATCTGAGTAACTTTTTTTCATTTCATATTTAGTATATAATCAATTTCTTCGTAAAAATTCATACTTACGCATTATAACTGGTTATACGAGATCATTTCCTAAAAAAAATTGTGTTAGATGATTTAAGTAAAAAGGGGAAGTTTCTGGCATGGGCATGTGTCTGGCAAACACACATGACAAGATTCTCCCTACAAAACTAGACTATTTGCCATAAAAAACATTTTGCTTTGAAGAAACAACTACTTCATGTGTGCACTCATATATCATATTGTTTTATTAATTATTCTTAAATCTTGTCTAAATTTGTCTTCACCTCACAATATATATAAAAGGATTCCCATCCTTTTGGTGCTCTTCTTATTCAAATAAAGTTAATCTTAGTCATAAAAACATTGCATTTTAAGATAATTATATTGTTTACTTTACTTTATTAGGTCTGTCTATATCTACTTTCATGCTTTAATTCCTTTATTGGTAAAAGTCAAGTTTCCTTGGTTCTAGTGTAACACATTATTTGTTATACAAATCAAGTACTCCTTGCTATCAAGCACCTAACATGCGGCGGAGCGGTAAGTACTCTATCAAATTTAAATTCTTAAAATAGAATTTATTATAAAACGTATATATGTACCAAATTTAAAGTTATATCACCTACTATTATGCTACTTTTTTTTTGTGACTATTATGAATTCATGTCACGTCAATATATTAAATAAGAAGTCATTTTTTATCAAGAGTCTCTTCATTTTTATGTCTCAAATTAAAATAGAGACGATGCTTGTATAAAAAGCATGATTTGATTGGTTCCAGTAATATAAGTTCGAACTTTGTATTTATTGAACATATTCATATAATAAACTTCATAAAATAAATTTCAAATCATAGACCTACTTCGATCTAAGATTAACCCAAATCTTTAAGAGTAGGGGAATCACATTCTTCTTGCCATAGTTTTGGGCGGTCACGTTTTATATATATTATAGATAAGCTAATTCGAAGGAAAAGAACATATAATTGTTTAATTTAAAGAATTATTTATTTAGCTAATTAATGTCAGGCACGCATCAAATCAAATTTTATTGAATGGCTAGTAAGATTTTCAGTATATTTATTATGTGCTCTTTTTTGAATTTTCATTATCTGAGTTGTCTAGATTATAATATATATTGCGCTCGAAAGCGAGTGACATTTAAATTAAATATAATTATTTTAAATTATTTATATTAATTTATTTTTTTTAAAAAATGAACCGAAATTGAAGGGTAAACTAGCCAAAACTCATCCTAATTATTGTTTTTAAAGGAATATGTAAAAGAAAAACACGATAGATAATTTGAGACGGACGAAGTATATATATTTTTTGTTGATTGTAGCCTATTCCATCCCAACACTATCTATGGAATTTATCAAAAGAACGGCTTCAATTATTTTTTGCAAATCTATTAAAAGAAAATGCTTTCTCTTTTAGCTACAAAATCTTCATCTAATATGCCCCATTATTAAGACATTTAACATTACTTTTCATAATTAGTTTTATATATATATATATATGCTCGTATATTGAAAATTTATAAAGGAATTAAAATCTTTTTTTTGTTCTTTTTATTCGTTGGTATATATGGAAAATTTGGCCAACTTGGTTGAGGAATTATTCACTTGGAACTTTGTTGACAAATTTTGGACTTATATATTACTAATAAATATAAGATTCCACTAAGTGATAGATCACAACTAATAATATCCTATAATTTAATTAACGACAACCTATGGTAGCACATGTAATTTTTTAAAATATGTTTCTTTGGAATACGAAAAATGACGGTGCAAGAAAAATCATGCCCCAAAAAAGATATATATATATATATATATATATATATAAAGCCATGGAAATGTTAAAAAGTAAATAAAAAAAAAACACTTAGTAATTAAGTGAAAATACTTATTTATTGTGTATATCCTATAGTTACATCAAACAGATAAATACGTAAGTGGTACATGTTTCTACTACACTTTATTACTTTCAAAAATATTTTTTCAATTTAATATAAACATTGAATACACGTATGTTTTTCTTTAATATTTTGATATTATTATGTTTGTCCCACGTAAAAAAGAAAACTAAAAGTTATAAATTGATCGAGGAATATATTCTTTTTCTTCTTTTCTTTCCTTACTTGATGATAGGTCCATTTCTGGAGGTAGTGATTTTGAATTTTTAATTAAAGATAAAGAAATTTTGAACTATCTCACCATAATTAATATTGGTGTCAATAAATATTCATGTTTCTTCTTCTCAATATATTTACATTTTACAGACAACTAAAGTCGAGATAGATATAATATAATCGGATACACTTCTTATAACCAAAAATATCTTAAAAGAGACAATAAAATATTTTGTTAAATATAAGACGTAATAACTCCCCTTATGCATTCACATAATTAAAGTCATAAGGGATCAATTCATAGTATTAAACAAGGGCTCACATTAAACAATAACAGGATTATCCAATGAATATATTTTATTTGTCGTAGGAAAAAAAGATATATGAGTACTATATAAAATATATATCTTAACATAAATATCAACGATTAATTTTATGACTCAAATCTCATAATCTACCAAACTACAAGCTAAGTCATATATCAAACAACTTTATCATTTTTTTTAAAAACTCCCTTTTAAATTAAAAATTATTTTCGTAAGAGAAAAGGTAAATATAATTAAGTAATTTGGGACATTTAAACTATAGAATAAATACTTGGTGGTGAACCATAAAATTCCCTTTGAATTGTCCAAATTCAAAAGGATGTTAAGATGTTTGGATCAAAGGTCGTAGCACTTTAATTTCTTTACCAAATTCCATTTATTTCTTTTTGAAAAATAAGTCAAAGTTGCTTTCATTTCTGTTTGATCATCAATTTTGTACACCAACTATTTTATCACACCATTAATATTCATTTACTATTGACCACTACATGTATCTATTCATGACCAATGTCTTTCTATAACCAAAATACTTGAGTCGAGGGTCTATCGAAAAAATATTAAGTTTTTAGATTATATGCATTATTATTTTCAAATTTTATCTATTAAATATATTGTTATTGTTGTTCTTTTTCTAAGGTCGGATTTCTATATAAAATTTCTATTATAATATCCAAATTTGTGGATATAGTTCAAAAAATTCAAACGAATGATGTTTTTATTGACTATCGATTAATTTTTATCAGCATATATACGAAATAACTATAGCCGACAATATTTAGGAAAATAAAAAAAATCACCAAATATTATTATGTCATTATTTTCTATTAATGGATCTAGTATTTTTTGGTATTAGATTTTGTGTTTGTTGTGACATTAGGAGTTGCTATTTATTTGTGTCATAATACACAATAAAGTCACATAAACACGCGTTTGTGTGTCACCCTTCATAAAGTTTGCATCAGCTCCATATATTATTTTTAAATTATTTTTTCATTTTGATAAATTTAAAAGTTATTTATTATAAAAAAATTGCTAATTTTCGACTAACATCTTATTAATTATTATTTTTTGTTAGTAAAGAATTATCAACGAAAAAACAATAAAAATGTTGCCCACAATCTAAAGTCCTATAGGATTATGTCGAATTTTTAGTTGAAAATTAGTTAGAGTGATAAGTATCTTTACGTTATTAATGAGATATTTTTAATTCGAACTCTTAAGTAAAATTTTCTTTATCACATTAATGAGATATTTCCAATTCGAACTCTATAAGTAATATTTTCTTTGATAAATAATATTTTACTTTTAAGATGAAGTTTTTTTTAAAGCTTATCAATATTAGTTAAGATATACATTTTCTTTTTCCTTAATTTTAATTAATTATACAATTAAATTAAAATTAAAAATGAATCATATAACTAATCTACCTAAAATAAGGTAATTAATATCATTAAATTAAAATTAAAATTATATACTAATCATATAACTAATTTACCTAAAATAAGGTATTATCGAACCAACTTAATAAGACTGAATTATGTGCGCTCTTTCGGACCCCTAAATTTAAAAGAAGTAGGCTTCTTTAATTAATTATTGTCCCAATTGCAACATCACACCAAAGTACATTAAATGACCAGTAATTGTTCGTTGACAATTTTAAAAATAAATTAAATAGACTAAAATTGGGATGATATTCCTTGCTGGTTTTTTAAATTGATTAATAAAAAGAACTGGTCAAAAAAATAAAACACAATAATAAAGTCTAGTACCAAGAATTGACATTTTCTAGCACATAAATTTTAGCATTTTTATTTAATTTTATACAACACTAATTTCTTATTATATTTAATTACATATTTTTATAGCTATAAAATTTATGAAATTGTTTAAGATCATCAGATTTAAATACTTTCTTTTTAAAATCTAATTAAATATCGTTGCATAATTAAAATAAAAGAAATCGGTTTTTTCCCTCATTAAAAAGGAATTATTATTATTGATAACAATGTATTTAATTTCAACAAAAGTAAAATGTGGAAAATGCTAAAAGAGAGAATTGTTCAATAGAAAACAAATGATTTCAAACAAAGACAACACGACATCAACGTTGAAATGTTATGGTAAACAGCTTAGTTGAAAAGACCAAAAAGAAAAAGAAATAAAAAGTAAATAGTTTGTTTAGTTTAAAATACTTTTTAAATTATTAATTATTATGAAGGATTTATCGAAAACAATTTCTCTATATCATAATGATAGAATTAAGATTTGCCCATAGACATATATCTTTATTTTTGTCGGACATCACTTATGAAATTATATTGAATATATAGTTATGGTTATTGTTATTAATCTCAAAAAGTCATTTCTAATAAATTGTGATTGGAGTTTTATTTTCACTCAATTTATCAATTAACTATACCTCAATCTCAAATAAGTCAGAATTAATGATGTAAAAATATTTGCATTGGTTCTCCTCTATTTTGCATTTAATATTCGCCACTTTTGACTATTTATATTTATATTTATAATTGAAGGATATAATTATCCCAAATAATAATTCACTCAAAAAAATCATAAAAATACTTCATGATTTCAAGTTTTGGAAATATACATTGGAATTAAGTACTCCTACAACAAAAATAAATAAATTAGGCATGTGTCCTCTAGTTTATGTCTATTTAGATTTCATAGTTATAAGGTCCCTTTATCCGTCTCAATTTATGTCATATTAGACTTATTAATCTAATATACAGTTTAAAGTTACTCCTTCATTTTTTAAATAAAGTTTTGCACAATTGATAAGAAAAAAATAATACAAAATATAATTAGTATATCTCTTATTAATTCTTTAATCATTGTCCATTTGCATGCCTTTTAGCTAGAATAATTAATGCTAAGTGCAATATAGCAAAAAAACAATTAATTCTCTCTTTTTTTCTTTTTTTTAAATTGACGAATATTTGAAAATTATTTCTAGTATACATGACAACTAAATAAAAAAACGAAAAGAGAAACTTATTTCTAAAATAAAATAATGTAAGTAATTTTTAGACCAGTTAAAAAGGAAAATATAACATAATTGACTAATATTCCTAAATTAGAACTTATCCACAAAAAGGAAAAATAAATAAATTAAACAGTGTATTGCAGCCGTGCCTAATATTCGTAAAGAATAACGATAATAACTATTCTCCAAAATTACCATCAAAACTCTCTTATTAATTGTATTACAGTGAATGTGACTGTTTCTCTTTAATAAAAATCTTTACTCGAGTTCTAAATAATAAGCGTTACTCTCAAATAAACTTTACCATACAAGAATATAAACTAATCAAACTTCAATACGAGTAACGGACACCGAAACCAAAAAGAAACTATTCTAGAAAATTATTATTCCGTCAATCAAGATTATTATTACAAAAAAATAAAAGAACCTCGTGACGGTAATCACGTTAGTACATACTTCGCTTAAAGATTTTAATACTACTTAGTATTAATTTAAAAAAAAAAAGTTGTCTTTTGCCTAAATTTAAGAAGATCTGACAATGAAGCAGCACCTTCAATTCTTGAGTCACTGTCCTATGAGGAAGAGGGATGAGAGTGGAAATTGAGAACCAAAAAAAAAAGTTCCTTTTTTTCACAAAATACAACAACCCCTCTTCCTCTTTAGACCCAAAATCTAGGAAAAAAGCAAGATTTTGAGGCTTTTTGATAACTTTAGGAGGTGGGTTTGAATCTTTTTTGGGTAAATTTGTAGTGGGATCAAGAATGGTGTTCATAACTGAAGATATGATTAAGCAATTGCAGACTTCAATGGATGAAAGTTAGTATCTTTACTATTTATTATGATCTTGCTTGTACATTTCTTTTGAGTTTCAGCTTATTGAGTTTGGATCTCCAATTTTTGTTGTTGTTGTTGTTGTTGCAGTTGCTGAGCCACTTCAGAAGTCTTTCCAGGTTTTGCTTCTAATTAACTCAACTTTTTTCAAAATTTTGCTAAAAAAAAATAGTTTCTGGATTTGATCTGTCTACTTGTTGTGATTCTTGATTTTGATTTATTCAACTGTGGAGGTAAGTTAGTCAATGCCAAGTCAAAAATTTCTAGATTTCTTTGTTTGAGTTTTGACAAACTCGAAATCTAGTAGCTTAGTTGGTGGACTAGCTAAACTTTCACCTTGTTGGTGGGGTCGATTCCCCACCTTGTAAATCTCCTACCCCAATTTTCTTTTAGCAAACTCTAGTCTTGGAATGTTGACCAAATTGCTTTAGTTGTGCTTGCTTGGTGTGATTAATTACACAGAAGGTGCAAATGGAAATTCTCCTTGCTGCTTTTTTGCTCTTTTTTTTTTTTTTTTTTTTTTTTTTTTTTTTTGGGCTAGTTATGAATTAGGATGCAACAATTTAACATAATAAGGTAAGTTATTGCAGTTTGGTTGTATTTCGTGGAGATGGATGTTCAAAGCTAGCATCTTGATGCAGAATCTGAAGTCACCTAAATGAAGTTTGGTCAATATATGCAGCTAAAACTTATTGTAGATCTATTGTTTTTGAAATAGAACGCCCTTGTTTGTATGTTAGAATGTATGTGATCTGCAGTTGGAGAATGCTGAGCCTAGTTAAACAATGGGTTACTCCCAAGACTTATATCCATAGCTAATGGTAAATGTGATGGCACCAGTGAAGTTTTTAGCCAAAGATTGGTCTTTTACCTTGATTATCCACTCTCTGTGAATGACCAGTATCTCCTTTTATTTTTATATGACTAAAGAAACTTACGAGTTCTCGTAGCAGCAGGTGATCGCTCATGTTAACACTTCGAAAAACAGAAGGTTTATTACACCTGGTGTCAAAACTTAAATTAGTGAAGTGGCTGAACAAAATAAGACGAGCTAAGCATTTTGGCATGTGCAATAGTTAGATACTGAATAAAAACTTGGCTATTTTCATTGCTCAATGTTAATTGTAGGTTTGAGGAATAAAAATGGAGATCCTTATTAGTGATGTTTCGTGAACCTATAACTATGTTATGACCGTACGTATATGATGTCTTAAATTTTGTGCAGAATGTACATCAGGGGTACCGAACCGAGACACTGGTGAGGTTTCTCAAAGCTAGGGATGGCAGTGTGTCTAAAGCTCACAAGATGGTAAGTGCATACAGTTTTCATTCACATTTGAAGCTCAATATTGCTTCAGGATGAATATTGCATCGAGGAAATATTCTAACTGTAATCAGCACTTTGCAGCTTCTTGACTGTTTAAATTGGAGGATAGACAATGAGATTGATCAGATACTTGCAGTAAGTTTTCTCTTGTCATAGAATATTTGAATGGAAAACCTTTAGTTAAGTCGCAAATAATAAAGAAATGAAGGCGAATTCCACCTTTACTATGTGGCTGATATTTTTCATTTATTGTTGCAGAAGCCAATTGTACCCACTGATTTTTATAGAGGAGTGAGGGACACTCAGCTTGTGGGGATGTCTGGATATACAAGAGAGGTAATACTTTGATCTGAATATATAAGTTTATCGTTGATTAGCTCTCTTCTCATTCGGGTTATGCAACTTTTGGCGTTGTGCTTGGCCATTATAATCTTATTGTGTGGTTTCTACTTGGTTTTAATCTGTGCAGGGTCTTCCCGTCGTTGCTGTTGGAGTAGGCCTCAGCACATATGACAAAGCATCGGTAAGGGTCATAGTTTGGATTCTTTAGCCCTGTTAACAAGTCAATTCAGCTGCTCAAACATTTGTTTTTTCATTCGTCTCCCTACAGGTGGCATTGAAATTTTACTGACATAGTGTTTTTCTATTGTAGATTCACTACTATATTCAATCACATATCCAAATGAATGAATACCGTGACCGTATGATATTGGTATGTCCTTGTGTTTGTTCATTCAAATAGGAGATAAATACGAAAAAAATAGCCTGTGATGTTGACTGACTGATGTTCATGTTACAGCCTTCTGCATCAAAGAAATTTGGGCGGTATATTGGGACCTGTGTTAAGGTTTTGGACATGACTGGTCTAAAGCTTTCTGCACTAAACCAAATTAAGGTATCTTGTTATTTGTTTGACATTGTAATTATACTTCATTGACCTTCCTACCAAAATCCTACGGTGTCATTCCTTATCATCTTTTTTTTAGTCAACATTCTTCTTGGATATAAAGATCCACTTATTTTGCTGAAAATCTTTGGTTCTACATTTGTCGTCCACACTGCTAGTTCTTGTTAAAGTTTGATATGATGTTCAGTTTTGTCACTTTCTCCAAATGGTGATAAATTTTAAGTTTTCGGAGTTAAAAAGACTCTTTTGAGTGCATTTGTTCATTCACTAACTACTCCTATTTACAAAATTTGAACTTCTGAAAAAAATTATTGATTAGCAATTACTCAAACAACCTAAAAGAAAGCATATATTAGAGCGCCAAGAGAAATTCTTGGGTGGTGCTGGAGAAAGAACGGAACCTGCATCAGATATATAGATGTCGGAAAGGATATGGTCGAGAAAATGGTCACAAGGACGAGAACAACAGGTTATAGGCTTTTAGCAACTAGAAGATCAAATGAGAGGTCACATGAGATGGTGCAATAATAGTGATTGTAAGTGATAAAAGGGGGATGGGTAAACTAAAATTGGATTGAGAGAAGACGTTTCGAAAGATGTATAATATCTCGAAATTACACACTTAAACTAAGAACATAGCACAATGGAAAGAAAGGATCTATACAGGCGATACAACTAGTTAAGATTAGAACTTCTGTTTTCCAAGAGTCTTTTTGGTCTTGTTGATACTTAGATGTGGATGTGGCGCCACCGGATGCCTAGTGGCTATAACACGGTGGTGTCTAGGCCAGTTTGTGTGTGCCTCGATTATTCCACCAAGTATTTTCTACCTCCCACCAACACAGGCGCCAAATAATTACCTACTAAAGGCTTAGGCAGGAAGAAATAATTATTAGTTTGTTGTAGAAAACAAATCATTTGTTACTGGAATCAAAATGAATGTAGAGGATCATATAGCGGATTCCAACTACTTTGGGACTGAGACATTTGATTGATATTGATTATTGAAATGATTTATTCATTATAAGATGGAGTAATATCTTCTTTTACTTGATCACACATTAATCTTTTTTAAACTTGACATTTTGTTTATTCCTCTTGTAGCTCTTAACTTCTATATCTACCATTGATGACCTAAATTATCCTGAGAAGACAGATACATATTACATTGTTAATGCTCCATACATATTCTCAGCCTGCTGGAAGGTTCGTGTCTAACTTATAATTGTGCACAAGTCTTGCTGAATCAGTTAACCTAAAGCCCAACTCTATGCAAACTAGCAGGTTGTGAGACCTCTTTTACAAGAAAGAACTAAAAAGAAAGTCCAAGTGCTCTCCGGCTCGGGAAAAGATGAACTGTTGAAGGTAAGATGTCTTTTTTCTTTTTTTTTGAGCGGAGGGTCACACCCCTGTAGTATCTTTGATTATTTGAGTGTTTGAACTATCACCAAATGCTTATCAAAACACACCTCAAGTATTAGTTTTTCCCTTATCATACCCGAACCAAGTAGGAAAAGGGAAAAACTTCTAGTTGAGGTGTGTTTCGATATACATTCAGTGATAGTTCAAGGTAGTTTAGATATGAAACTCGAAAAGAGGAATTCTTCATGTTTTTGACCCTTCAACTCTTTATGCTTTTTTGAGTTATTAAAGGTAAGATGCTGTTCTTTAAGTCGATTGCCTTTTATCCGTTGATTCTCTCACTTCAGGAGAGGCTTACTGTTGCAAATGAACTCAATACTATTCTCTGTAGTTTGTAGAATCCATCTTTATTCACACTAATAATGTTTGGTCACACACCTCGTGTTTCTGAGGAATACAATACTTGACTTCAAATCTAACTAGAATTATCTCTGACTTAGCATTGAAAAAACTCTTCATTCTCAACTTGCAGATAATGGATTATGCATCGCTACCACACTTTTGTAAAAGAGAAGGCTCGGGTTCATCTAAACATAGTAGAAATGGTACAAATGATAACTGTTTCTCCTTCGATCACACTTTTCATCAGCAACTCTATGATCATACTAAGCAACAAGCTCTAGCATTAGAGGCTGTAGCACCAAGCAAAGAAGGATCAGTCCATGTGACCTTACCTGAGCCTGATCCTGATGATGCAAAGATTGCTGAAACAATAGAATCCACATTCCAGAGGATGGGGGAGAAAAACGGAATTTGTCAATCATTTCATGAAATAAAGATCAATGGCGATTGAAGCTGATTTGCTGTAGTCTTGGTAACTGCTTATTCTGAATCCGGCGTTTACATGACGAGAGGATTTAAGTAAGCGTTGTTATAGTACTAATATGACTTGCATCATCTCGATGCAGGATTTAGTTAGAAGCTAAGTTGTAACATGGCATTTATGCTACCTTGGAGTGGACTATCATATGAATAGTCAAAAATGTTAATCCTCCCACGAAGTATTTTACGCGAATTTCGCTGATTTAATCTGATTTTTACTGCTGCTTTCATGATTCCTGAATCTTCCCAAGACAGAATAAACTTTCTTCTGGTTTATGGACTGTAAAAGAAAGGGGGAAAGGGGAAGTTATGATAAATAAAAAGGGACTAGAGAACCTTTTGTATATTTTTCTGTGTTTTGTTCATCTGATATGGTTTTCTTGTCTAAGCACAATATTAAGAACCTTGGTAAAAATACTCCCTCTGTCCAATTTATGTGACATCAATTAACTCGATACAATTTTAAAAATAAATGAACGATTAACTTGTGCTAATAAGTTTCTCATCAAAGAGTAAAATGAAATATTTAAGATGCATCTATATAATGTGCCATTTTTTTGTGAGTGTCACATACATTGAGACAGAGAGAGTAGTGAACCACCAAGGACAAAGCGACCATTTTTTTTTTTAAATAATAAGAGCCAACAGATTCATAGATCAAACAAACACTTCAGACACCAGGAAGTGTTTGAAACATGCAAACAAAAGAAGACTCCTAAATTTACAGAACCAATAGTCTATCATTACAACACTATTTTGGCATAAATCTTATCCCCCAAGTAAATCAAATTCTAGACTTCCTTGCAAGTGACTTACACACATGCAATAACCTAAATTTACATCAGGCAAAAGCACATCGGTGTTTTTAACCAACAATGAAATCAAATGTGAGCTTCTTAATGAATAAAATTACTTCAGCTGTCTGTAGCAGTTGAAGGCATAGGCAACTGATATGGCAGCACCAACAACAGCAAGAACTGCATACGTATCTTCACGCTCCCAGCTCTCATACCACGTAGGCATTAAGCACACCTTGCGAGGACGAGCCCCTTTGCCACTACTACTGCGAGAAATTTGTCTCTTGAAGCTGCTCTTCTTTTCAGTTGTAAACTCAGCGTTCTCTTGGTTGAGATTGAAATTATCTGCATCGACTGGTAGTTGAGTGGTCTGACAACATGAAATATTTCCATTTGCCTGGCAACAGCCCGTACCCTCTAATTGGGATCCACATGTGCTAATACCAACATCATTTGAGTTTATGGTGCCTCTGTCCATATCTGTTCCACCATTAATGCTGAGCCTATGTTGTTGGGATGCTTTCTGTTCGTCTTCAGATAGTCCCATCTGACCCCTGAAACAAGACATTAGTATTCTAGATTAACAAATGCAAAAGCACCATCTGCATTCCTGCAGATAGATTAGCCTAACAAATGAAACTTGAAATGCCAATTTTCACCTCTACAAAATTAGGATTGTTGTTACAAGACACTTCCTCTTTAGTACTATAGATCAACTTAATGAGTAAACTTGAATTATGTGTTCTTATACCCTCAGAACTTTAAGAAGCAGTGAGTTTCCATTGAATTGCAAAGTTATATCTAAAAATTTTGTTTCACCAAAAACATAAGTTATGGCCCATAAGCAGATCACGACGGCACGGGTTATGGAACTTAAGCCGTTTAAGAGGTAACAAAATATTGACTTAACAATGCCTTGGCAACATACATAACTTGCATCCCAACCACAATTTTTAATGTAACATTCCTAATGTTTTAGAGCTGACAAAGTACATAATAGCTTAAAAACGAGTTAAATTCATTTAGAAGCAATCAAATGCAATTTCTCAAGATGTTAGATTATCATAGCAACAGGAGAGAGAATTTACCTCCACAACCAATCAACAATTTCTCCTTTAGCAACATGCTGTTCAAGCAACTGTGGTACATCATCAGGTGTAACATAGCCATACCTAGTGCACAACAAAAACAAACATATAATTAACTACCCAACTAAATTTCATCAACTGCCTACAACTGAGAGAGCAATTTCCAGAAGAAAAGGGGCAAAAGGATTTATCCTAACCAGTGTCCGGAGACTTCCTTGTGAGTGCTTCGTCCATATATGATCACATTTCCAGCAAACTTGTGCCCCCCGATGTGTGAGCATGGACTAACAGATACTTTTCCTTGAAGACCATTTGATTCTATTTCCTCCAAAAGTCTACTAACTATAGCTGGTCCACAAACACCACATCGACGATCTCTTGAACCATGACAACACACAAATATGTACCATCCAGTCAGAGCTTCAGGATTTCCAGGCAACCATTCACCATCCTTCACAAGCACCTCCTCAACAAATGTGTCAACATCAAAATGGGTCAATCTCCTGCACAATAGGTAAATTCAATGTCATTTAATAGATATGCAATCAACAGCTGCAGATGCACTAGAATAGTATAGCATAGTCTAAACCTGTATCTGATCATGTCCGGAAAGATCAACACATCCCCATTCGATGTCTCAGTTCCATCATGCCCTTCACATATTGTCAACCGAGTCTGGAAGAAAAAAAAGTTACAAGGTAAATCACTACAGATATTACTGGGATCATGAAGAAAACATAACCAACTAAGCAATTTGCTTTAGAAAGGGAATTTGTGAAAACTACACAAGCTCAATCAGAATGATATCAAACGAGAACAATTTGCTCTTCAAATTGAGGCGAAGCTATACAGATTGGAAAATGGCAAGTTAATGATCATTTAATCATACAGGTGGATGGAAAATTTTGAAACTTGGTAAGAATGTTAGTCAAGAATAAGAAAAAAAAAGCAAATGCCAAAAAGTGTATAAGAACAGAATGTAGGACCTAACTTTGCAGTTTGCACTTTGTTCGATCACTACATGCAGGAAAAACTTAGTCCACACATCCGAAAGTAGCAACAAAAAACAGTAAGGCACGTCCCTCTTTCAAAAGAAAGCATCAGCTTAAATTAATGAAGTTTGAACTCATAAGCTGAAACGAACCAATCACACCTTATAAGCACGTTAAGGTTGGCTGTACAAATACTTCGTATTCATTTGACTCTAATCAGGCCCATTTCATACAAATTCTAAACAAATTCTCCTTTCAGTAAAATTAAGGGTAATCTAGAATTAGAGTTGAGAGGAATATTCGATCAAAACCCTTAGCCCGATAGGGGATAGTATACATTCAATCCGGATAAGACACTGAGATGAAAGACGAATCAAGCAAGAAAGGCAGAAAGCGCCGCTTTCTCGAGTGAGAGTTCTTTTTTGGGGTTAGTTTGACTGTCCTCATTCAAGTTTGTAGGCGTGCGAGTAAGAGGGTTGTAGGCGGTTTAAAAGACTTAATCTTTTATTGGTCAAACTCTAATAAAAGATTTAATCTTTTAGCTCTCTGTCCCTAATTCAGCAACTTTGTTGTTCTGAAGCTAACATTACTTTCTGATTTTGTAATACTTTGCATCTGCTTAATGCCTATTAATGATATTTATTACTAGATGAAACGGAAAACATACACCGTGTAATCCCACAAGTGGTGTCTTGAGAGGGTCATAGACCTTACCCCTACCTTTCTGGGGTAGAGAGGTTGTTTCCGATAGACCCTCCCCTCGACAAAATGAAAAAAAGAGAACAGGTTAGCAACAACAACAATGAGCATTCTAGAAGCTAATAACAGTTCATACAATGCAGGATAGCTTAACATTTCAAAAGCAAAACTCAAGGATTTGCAAAGAGAACAAAATTCAAAAATGACAACAGAATAAACCTGTTTCTTAACATCATTCTTTCGAGCAGTAAGAGCAGCAGCAAGAAGCCTAGGCAATCGATCAAACTCAGCAGCCTCAATACGAGGAGGCCAAACTTGAGGATTCTTATAGCAAAGGAACACGTGGCGTTCATAGAAATCCACAGTACCAACAAGCGGCGTCTGGCGAAAATCAGGACGGGAGAAACCGAACTCAGCATCAGCGGCGGCGGCGGCGCCATCAGCACCGGAGAGAAAACCCTCGTTCTGGAAGCTTCCAGAAGCGCTACCGATCTGAGAAGAATCTAGAAGGAAGCTGTCGGCATCGGAAACAGTAACAGGAGAAGAATTAGGGTTTATGAAATCGTCCCTGTTCGCCATTGATGGTGAATTTTGAGCTTTTTGACTCATAAGTCCTCAGTACAAAATGGAGATGAATAGATTAAAGACCTTCTAGGACATTGAAATATGGACACTTACATTAAAAATAAATATAAAAAAATGTACTTTTTTTTCTTCTTTTTCAAAAATATTGGTTATAGCATTTGATTTAGCATAAACATCGAAAGATGACATGTTTTCAGTTGTTACATTATAATTATCGTGACAGTATAATTTAACATAACTAGTTATGAAAATACCTGGTCTTCATATGAAATTGTCGATGAATCAAATATTGATTGATTTGAACCACTTGAAATGAAGACATGTTTTTAGTGGTCATACAATATTTATTGTTTGGGTAATACCTTAATATATAGTTTAACTAATGAACTATCTGCATTTATAGCAAAAAGATTTCTACTTGTTATATTGTCTTTAATACGAAAGTATGAACAGTCTGATAGTCAGTTATGAAAGTATATGTATATCACGTGAATTAACTTATGTAAAAGATTCTCTTTAGAGTGAACCATTTGTAATAATTGGACGTGTTTTAGTCGTTATGCTACATTTATCATGAGGCCAATAGTATAATAGTGCATAGTTTAGCGAATGAACCATTTGTATTTGTAGTAATTATATATTTCTAACTGTTGCATCACATTTACCATGACAACAATATAGTAGTAGACAATTTAGTTAGATATGGAAGTATTTGGGCGTCACGTGAATTTGTTGATGAAACCGTTTTTTTTTTAAATGAACCACCTTATTGATTGCATGTGTTTTTATCACTACATTACATATAATGCAGTAAGACCAATACAATAGCACACAATCTTGCCAATGAATCACATGTATGTGTAATGATTACAAATTCTTAGTAATAATTGCATGTGGTTATCGTAACGGTATAGTTTAACTAGTTATGAAAATACCTGATTTTCATATGAAATAGTCGATAAATTAAATATTGATTGATTTGAACCACTTGAGATGACGACATGTTTTTAGTCGTCAAACAACATTTATTGTTTGGCTAATACCTTAATGCACAGTTTAACTAATGAACTGTCTGCATTTATAACCGTTGCAGATTTCTACTTGCTATATTTTCTGTATCTTGATCTTCATATGAAAGTAGCACAATCTGACAGCCAGCTATGAAAGTATATGTGTCTCACGTGAATTAGCTTACGTAAAAAATCTCTTTAGAATGAATCATTTGTAATAATTACACGTGTTTTAGTTGTTATGCTACATTTATCATTAGGCCAATAGTATAATAATGCATAGTTTAGCTATTGAACCATCTGTTTTTGTAATGATTACATATTTTTAACTGTTGCATCACATTTACCATGACGTCAGTATAGTAGCAAACAATTTAGTTAGATATGAAAGTATCTTGGTGTCACGTGAATTAGTTGATGAAACAAATACTTTTTGAAATGAACCACCTTATTGATTGCATGTGTTTTTGTCGCTACATTACATATACTTTTAGACCAATACAATAGCACACAGTCTAGCCAATGAGTCACATATATGTGTAATGATTACAAATTTTTAGTAATAATTGCACATGTTGTAATTGTTATGCTACATTTATCGTGAGGCCAATGGTATAATAGTACATAGTCTAGCTAATGAACCATTGTATTTGTAATGATTGCATATTTCTAACTGTTGCGTCATATTTACCATGACGCAAATATAGTAGCAGACAATTTAGTCAGATATGAAAATTTTTGAGCGTCACGTGAATTAGTCGATGCATCACACACTCTTTCGAAGGAACCAACTGTAATGATTGCATGTGTTCTTGTCGCTAGATTACAGATATCGAGACAAACAAAATAGCGCACAGTCTAGCCAGTGAGTCACATGTGTAATGATTACAAATTTCTAATTGTTACACCATATTTATCGTGATGCTTACAAGAAGTGCACAACTTAATTAGTTATGAAAGTATATGTGTCTCACATGACTTAGTTGACAAAGAAGATACTCTTTAAACTGAATCACATGTAATAATTGCATGTTTCAAGTCGCTATACCACATTAATTGTGAGGACAATACAATAGTACAGAGTCTAGTTAATGAGTCACATATAAATGTAACTAGTTTCTGCTCGTACTTTGCATGTGTATCTCATATTGAAATATGGAAACTTACATTAATTTTTTTTCTTAAATGTACGTTTGTTTTTCTTTTCATAATTGTGTGTAGCATTTGACTTAGTGTAAATATCGAATGATTGCATGTTTCTAGTAGTTACATTATAATTATCGTGAAGGTATAGTTTAATTCGTTATGAGAGTACCTGATCTTCACATGAAATAGTCCAAGAATTAAATATTGATTGATCTGAACCACTTGAAATGACGGTATGTTTCTAGTAGTCATACCACATTTATTGTTTAGCTAATACCTTAATGCATAGTTTAGCCAACAACCATCTGTATTTATAATGATTCTTACTTGATATATTTTCTTTATTCTGATATTCATATGATAGTGTGCACAACTTGGCAGCCAGCTATAAAAGTATTTGTGCTTCGTGTAAATTAGCTTACACAAAAGATTCTCTTTAGAATGACAATTTGTAATAATCGCACATGTTTTAGTCGTTATGCTACATTTATCATGAGGTCAATAATATAATAGTGCATAGTTTAGCTAATGAATCATCTGTATTTATAATGGTTGCATATTTCCAACTGTTGCATCACATCTTGCATGACACCAATATAGTAGCAGACAATTTAGTTAGATATGAAAGTATCTGGGCGTCACATGAATTTTAGTTGATGAAACATATACTTTTTGAAATGAACCACTTTTATGATTGTATATGCTCTTGTCTCTACATTAGATAAATTGTAAGACCAATATAATAGCGCACAGTCTAGTCAATGAGCCACATGTATGTGTAATGATTATAAATTTTTAGTAATAATTACACGTGTTTTAGTCGTTACGCTACCTTTATCGTAAGGCCAATAGTATAATAGTCCATAGTCTAGCTAGTGAACTATATGTATTTGTAATGATTGCATATTTCTAACTATTACATCATATTTACCATGACGCCAATATAGTAGCAAGCAATTTAGTCAGATAGAAGAATTTCTAAGTGTCACGTAAATTAGTCAATGAAGCACACTCTTTAAAAGGAACAACATGTAATACGTGTATGTGTTCTTGTTGCTACACTACATATATCGCGAGACTAATACAATAGTGCACAGTCTAGCCAATGAGTCACATGGATGTGTAATGATTACAAATTTCTAGTTGGTACACCATATTGAACGTGATGTCAATAGGAAATGCACAACCTAATTAGTTATGAAAGTACGTGTGCCTCACGTGACTTAGCTGACAAAGAAGATACTCTTTTAACGGGATCACATGTAATAATTGCATCTTTCTAGTCGTTATACCACATTTATTGCAAGGACAATACAATAGTGCAGAGTCTAGCGAATGAGTCACCTGTATTTGTAACTAGTTTCTGAGTCCGTACTTTGCATGTGTATCTTATATTGAAATATGGACACTTACATAAAACAAAATTTAAAAATGTACTTTTGTCTTCTTTTTCATAATTGGGTGTAGCATTTGATTTAGTGTAAATATCGAATGAATGCATATTTCTAGTCGTTACATTATAATTATCGTGAAGGTATAGTCTGACTCGTTATAAGAGTACCTGATCTTCACATGAAGTAGTCGATGAATTAAATATTAATTGATCTGAACCACCAGAAATGATGGCATATTTCTAGTCGCCATACCACATTTCTTGTTTGGCTAATACCTTAATGCATAGTTTAACCAATGAACCGTCTACATTTATAACAGTTGCAGATTCCTACTTGCTATTTTTTCTTTATCCTAATATTCATATGAAAGTATGCATAGCCTGACAACCAGCTATGAAAGTACATGTGCCTTACGTGAATTAGCTTACGTAAAGATTCTTTTTAGAATGAACCGTTTGTAATAATTGCACGTGTTTTAGTCGTTATGCTATATCTATCGTGAGGCCACTAGTATTATAGTGCATAGTCTAGCTAATGATCAGTCTGTATTTATCATGATTGCATATTTTTAACTGTTGAATCACATTTATCATGATTGCATATTTTTAACTGTTGAACCACATTTATCATGATGCCAATATAGTAGCAAACAATTTAGTCAGATATGAAAGTAACTGGGCGTCACGTAAGCTAGTTGCTGAAGTAAATACTTATTGAAATGAACCACATATAATGATTGCATGGCTTCATGTCACTACATTACATATATCGTGAGACCAATATAGTAGCACATAGTCCAGCCAATGAGCCACATGTATATGTAATGATTTACAAATTTCTAATCGCTACACCATGTTTATCGTGATACTAATAAGAAGCGCATAACCTAATTAGTTATGAAAATATGTGTTCCTCATGTGAATTGATTGACAAAGAATATACTCTTTGGACTGAACCACAACTCACTATATCACATTTATTGTGAGGGCAACACTGTAATGCAGATTCTAGCTAATGAGTCATATGTATTTGTTATTAATTTTTGACATGTATATTCTATATTAGTTAATATGAACTTTTTAAAATATAAATATTAATAAAATATGTGCATTTTTTTTTCTTTAAAAAAAAAGATATAAGCTCGAGATAAATAAGAGCTTAATATATCTATTTTATATTCATGTTTACACACAATTAACAAGCACATAAATACAATAAGCGATAAAAGTAAAAGTAAAAAAAATGAGAGTATAGTTTAAAAAAAAAAAAGCATAATGAGCGGCAACAAAAATTATACTAACTTCCAAAAAACATGTTTTCACTATAAGATATACTCATGTTCATATCAAGTAAATAAAATTACATATGAAGCAATAATACTACATCAAAATATAACAAAAATATGAGGAATATAAAAAAAAAAGCCACCAAACAAACTAATATGGTGTCAAATGGAA
The DNA here is from genome assembly GCF_000226075.1 of Solanum tuberosum. Taxonomy (NCBI): domain Eukaryota; kingdom Viridiplantae; phylum Streptophyta; class Magnoliopsida; order Solanales; family Solanaceae; genus Solanum; species Solanum tuberosum. The sequence goes on from NW_006239000.1 coordinate 1,032,250, forward strand.
TGAGAAAATCAGTTGTGCGCATTAAAAATCAATTGGAAAAAAAATCGTGCTATCAATCAAAGGAAGAAATTTGACAATTTTTTTAAGTCTTTCTTGTAAATTGTAATCCCAAAATTTTTGCTACAGCATTTGCAAATAGTACTTAATATGGATTTATACAAATATATTGTTGCAATGCAATTCAAAAATATCAAATACATTAAGTTTTATTTTAATAAAAGTAGATAAAAGATTTAGCTACAATATTACTCCATAAAGTACTTCATCAATTTTAGTCTTTTGTTTTTGTAAGTTTGTCCGGAAGAATTCCAATAAGACTAGATGAAAGGACTTGACTATAATATTATTTATTTATTACTTCATAAAGTATTACTTTTTTATATGTTTATCGTGAAGATTTATATCTCTAAGAAATAATATTTATCAGTAAGATATATATTTATACCAAAATATTACAGGTTCAATCACGTAAAAAAAACTTAAGATTTGCAGAATTTTTTTAATCTGTATTTTTATTTATTATTGTTTAAAAAATAAGTTAATTTTAGCGGTAAAAAATCCCACCAATTTTTGATGAGTATGTAATTCATTTTTTTTTAACTTAATGATTATTTTTTTGCTTACTCGTGCCTTTATGTAATTTAAATACTACATTATCAAATTAGATATTTAATAAGGAATTAATTAAATGAAGTCAAAAATTCATCACACATTTATGTAATTAAAATGATATAGTATTTAATATTTAAACAATTATATATTTTATAACATTTTAATTTACAGAGGAACAAAAACGTAGTCCAAGTTTAAAGTTAAGAGCTTTCCATTTATTATAGGGGAAATACATAATTACTCCATTCAACTATAACACTTTTTTAAAAAAGACACTCAAACTTTATAAGGGTCCTAGTACCCCACTAAATAATTTAAAAGTGATATAAATATCTCATTTTTCAGTTAATCCCACTTATAAAGAAGAAGGTGTAAGCACGCACTAATTATAGTTTGCCACCTGTCAATTTTATATAATTTCCTAACCTTTGTTTTTATTTGTCTTTTTTTTTTAGTTTTAATTCTTTATTTTTTCTTTCTTCGCTTAACCCATCCGTTGGTCTTCTTCGTTGTGGAGTGGCCGCCATTGCTACAACACCATTTACAACACTAAATCAAAATTAAAATTGGAAAATCAAATCCTCTTTCAAAATTTATTGTTTTCAAATTAAAATTTCTATCAAAGTCTTCTTTTTGTGTGTTTTGCCTTTGATTTTTGCTCTAAATCAACTTGGGTTGTATTTGAAAAAAACATTGAAATAACGCCGACGATTCTATCTTCGAAGTCGCCATCATCTTCCCGGAGATTCTCACCCCAGCCGGTCAAGGAGGAGGAGGAGAAATCTGAGGATGAAACAACAAATTTGTTGTTGCTTCCGTTGTCAATGAGATTTTTTTGTCAGTGATTTTTCTTTTATGTACTGAAATTGTGTTATTTAGTTACAATTAAATCTCTCCGTCGAAATCCAATCTAAATGAAAAACGAAAAGAGAGCAAAAAAAAGAAAAAAAAAAAACTTCAAGCTCTCCTTCAATGGTGAAGCTCAAGAAGGAGAACAAAAAAAAATTAACAGTAAAATAAAGATTATTTATATAGTTAATAAAAAAAATTGCAAAAGAAAAGTTTAATCTTACTTTTTTTGATTTTCACGCTCTACAGGCGAGTGATATACACTCTCTCTATAAAATATAAAAAAATGGTTCAATAATTTCACATTAATTTAGTTAAGTGGTGTATTAGGACTCCCGCAAAGTTTGAGTGTCTTTTTCAAAAATGCATCTTACTTTAATGGGGTAATTATGTATTTCCTCTTTATTATATAATGTGATGATGATTGCAGTTTTTTTTTATTGCTACACCATATTTACCGTAATGCCAAAACGATAGTGTAAAACCTCATAAATTAGATGACGAAGAAGATACCTATATTTATACATTTTTTTACATGAGATTATTTAGATTCTAAGAAGCAACTTTTCATAACAAGTTTAGTAAATAAAATTACTAGAAATGAGAAAAAAATGATTATGTTATAGCCTAGAATCAAGATATATGACATTAATAAGGTAAGGTTTTCTTGAACTTAATAATATAATGAATTTCTTATATTATCAGTATAAGTGCACTCATTACTACAACTTAACATTTGAAATAGACTATTTATTTACCACAAAATCCAAGCGCTAATTTTCAAATAAAATGAAAAATCATTCCAAAAAAAAGTAAACAATTATTATGACCAAGTAGGTCCTTAATAAGTAATTATTACAAGCATTTATTCTCCTTGTTCTCTTGTTTAATCCTTTTTAACATTCAAAATTCATTTCTACGACTAATTCAAATTCACATCAGATAGGATCCTTACAAGTGCCTCGTACTGATCATGCTAACCAAAGGAAAAAAACATATTAGCAAGGGAAGAAACCAAAGAAAAAAGAAGAAAAAAAGACTCAATTTTTTCCTTTTTCAATGGAAGTCAAGGATAGTGAAGCGACGAGTCACGTAAGCAACAACAACAAAACATACCTAGTATAATTCCCCAAGTGGAGTAGACGAGTCCGTAAGCATATTATTATTATAGGAGACAAATGTATATAACTCTAAGAAGTTGCAGACACGCAATAAATACCAAAAGTGAAAGGGGAAAGAATTGCTGCTCCACAGGTTTCAGATATACACACAATCCATGGCATAGAGACCAGTTCCTCTCCACCACACATATTTTGCACAAAATGTTACCAAACAGGTTTCTCTCCAGGCAGATATGATGGAGAATTTCCCTCTACTTGGTTTTTCTTCTTGTGGAAAATGCCACTGATACTAGGCATCAATACTTTCTTCTTTGACACTGATGTCTTTGCTTTCTGCAACTTGTGCGTTTCCATTATGTTCTCTTGTGTGTTTTGCTTCTTGGTTTCAATGGGTGAGTGCATCTTTAAATGTGATTCCATGAATTTCTCAGATGGTTTCTCCTTCTGAACTGTGTAACTTTGAGGAGATGATCTGTAGTTCATATGTGTTTCAGCAAGAATACGAGAAGCTGCCTCAGCTGCCTTCTTTTGCTCACGTTCCCGCCACCTTCTAAGCTCCCCTTCTACGGCCTTCTTGGCAGCTTCTGCCATCTCTGCCTTCTTCAAGGCTTCCTGAGTTGCGGTTTTTATATAATCAATCTCCTTTTGAGTAGCCTCCAACTTCTTGAGGGCCTCATACTCACTTGCTTTCACCGCCTCTACCTGAGCCATTGCGGCTCCCACTCTTATTTCTGCTAAATTATCAAGTTCTTCAACTTTACGGCTCAATGAGTCAAACTCATCTCTTGATAAAGTAATACGAGCACCAGCCTCAGAAGTTGAGGATCGTGCAGCTGTGGTTTTTTCAGATAAAATCTTAATTTGATCACGAGCCTCAGCCTCAGCTGATTTTGCTTCTTCAGCTTCTTCCATAGCCACTTTAAGCTTCTTTTCTGCTTCTTCAAGCGCCATTCTAGTGGCTTCAGCTTCTTTCTTTAAGTCTTCTGCTTGCATTTTCATCTCTTCAGCTTCAAGCTTTGCGTTTTCAGTCTCCAAGGTCAGCTGGTGGAGAGTGGAGATCATTTCTTCAGAAGCACCCCTTGCTTTGGCTTCTTCTGCAACTGCTACTTCAAGCTCAGATTTGGCTTTCCGGAGCTTGACATGCAGACCCCCAGCAAGTGATTCTGTCTCTGCCTCCTTCTCCTTCAGATCAGAATGTTCTTTCTTGACATTCTCCAGGTCCAGTTTAAGGGTCTCCACCAAGGTTTGGAGAGTACTCTCTTCTTCTGCGACCTTAAGTAGTGAGTCCTTAGCATCATCCAGCTCTGCAGTGACAACTTTCACCGTATCAAGGTCAGAAGACTTCGCACTGTCCATTTCTTTCCTCAAAGCTTCAATTTCAGACATTGTTTCAGCTAACTGTGCTTCAAGACTCTTGGCTAAATCTGCATCAGTCTCTTTCTTCAAAGCAAGTAACTTCTCTGCTGACTCTTCAAGTTTAGCCTTGTAGGACTGCTTCTGGACATTCTTTTCAGCATAAATCTTTGCCTCCTCTTCCTGCTCCTGCACACAAGCAAGTTTTAGTTGATCAACCGACTCGTGGACAGCTGCTATTTCCTTGGAGAGCTCACTAGCTCTTTCCATATTTGCTTTGGCAGTACGCTCAGCTTCTGCTGCCTGCTCAATAGCGCCAGTTTTTTCTTCCATAAATGTATTGCAATCCTGGCGGATTTTCCTCAGCTCTTGTTTTGCTTTATCAAGATCAGCTATTTCAGCCATATACTTTTCTCTTGCAGTTTCCAGATCCACTTTCCAAGAACCATCCTTCCCCATAACAGAGCCATCATTTGGTGCTTCAAGTTGGTTCACCTGACTCTTTGCTGCTTCTGTCGCCTTGACAGCCAAATCCTTTGACTCGCAAACAATTTTAAGCTTTTTGGTGAGGTCATCAACGGTCCGTTTTGCCCTTTCGAGCTCAGTAAGTGCTTGGGCTCTAGTGGTTTCTGCATTTTTCAACTGTTCCTTCAACTTGTTCAGCTCTTTCTGGGCTAAGTGAAGCTGTGTTTCCTTTGCCAGTACCCTCTGAAATCAAGACAAGATAAGGGTACTTAGGTGAGGCTATTTTATTGCTGTCTCAGAACACTAACCAATCCTTAGGTGTAAATACTTTTGCATTCATGCACTCCTGAGAGCACCTGATTACATGTTACATTCAGTACTCAAAAGACTCAAGTATGAGCGTATTTACCATTTAGTGAAAAAGTTCTGAAACTATAAAATGAAGCACCAAATAATTATGAACACTTCGAAGTCATTAAACACCATGTGAAAACATTTGAATAATCAAAGAAAGAAGATGCTTCAAAGACACATACACCAGAAAAAAGTTCGATGAATAGATGGAGATGCATGCACGCACAAATTTCTATGACAACATGACTTACTTGATGTAAAAGACAAATTACAAGTATTTGTTAGACAAAAGGAAACTTTGCTTAGATGTCCATTCTCCAACTTTTCTTTGTTTCGATCTTGGAAATAGGAGAGGGAGAAGAAAGCTCAATAAGGTATTAATTCAATCTTAATCATAAAACGAATGTTTAACACAAACAATGCAGATAAAATGTCATAATAAAAACACTGCTGATCTCTTGAGCTGCTGGATGAGGAGGGGGGGGGGAGCAAGACCCAAAAAAGATGGTGGTCTATAGTACCTACTTGTGTCTGGTGGGCTATTTGGAGAGAAAGAAACCTTAGGTGTCATGAGAATATTACTAACTCTATTCAGAAAGTTAAAGAAAATTGCATTAACATGTTGTTTTTTTGGTGTAAAGAAGATGGTATAGAAGAAGTAGAACAGTTGGTAGATTTCCTAGGATCTATGTAATTATGGTGTCAGCTTGTAACTTTTTGGAGGTAGCCAGCATACCCTTAATGCTGAAGAATACAACTTTAACTTTTATCAAAAAAAAATAAAAAATGTCATAATAAAAACACCAAGCTTCTCCATTCAGGATAACGATATACATTTTGAACCACAGTATTATTTACCTCTGCGGACTGAGGTCTTGGCTTCCTGATTGCAGGTTTTTCCCCTGAGAATGCACCTTCCCCAAACAAGTTAACAGCATCTTTGACAGACTGAAATGGTGCACTTGTATCTATCTCCCCAACTTGTACTTTTGGAGATCCAGTAGGTTTCTTACGGTCTTTTGAAACCATATTTTAATCTTTTAAACAGAATCGCCTACCAACAAAAAGCAAAGAAAAGTTTACTGAAAGTGACCAAAAACACAGACGGAATTTCAACATTGTGGATAAGAGTAGCACAGACGCTTGAGATACCAGTTTACAAGTGGTCATCATGCAATACAAGCTAGGTATATTTATAACATCAGCGTCCTCCTTTTACTTGAAATTCTTTAACTTTTTTTTTGATAAGGACTTGAAAATCTTAATGATGGATTGCGAATAGCTGCCTAAGCATTTATTATAAGAAACAGATGTCTTTCTAAGTGCACAGAAGCAAATATCTCTACAATCATTATTGACAATGTATGCTATGCCAAAAATGTAGACATTTTCACTCTCTAAGGTCACAATCAACATATACAGAAAGACGCTTCCTTTTGTCGCACTGAGGGGAGTAGGTTGTTTTCGACTTCCTTCTTTCATTTAAATAATGGTCATGTTATGTCATACTCAGAGAGCTGTATGCACACATGACTTGTCAGAAAGAAAAGAAAGTGGGGAGGGGGTGATATGTCTATGAAATGCACTTCATTCCTCAAAATTAATCACTCTAATCTCCAATTCTAGCCACTGCAAGCGCAAGCTATCCACCGACTAAAACCTTCAAATAATTCCTATATGACAAAAAGATAATTGGCTTGAAATGTCAGATGAGAATAGCCAAACACTCATGTTAAACATTATTGACTCAAAGATATTCAAAGAGTTATGTTACTGTACTTTCAAATTAAAAGGAACAACTATATTGAGCTCTGCTTTGCTGTATCTGAGGGTGCGGAAGATTAAGATGCCAATATCCCATTGCAGCAGTTGTCTCTACCACGACATACAAATGCAAGTATCTCATTGAAGCTCTCTTTAGGAATTTTAACTATCAAATTGGCCTAATCAAAATTTTCATTGCTTGCCAACAGACTAAGGTGTTCTTGTGACAGGTCCCTTTTCATATCTTGTTTAAAAAGAGTTGGATTGTAATATACTAGCAAATCGTGACAAGCTTAGATAAGATTAGATGAGAGTTATTGTAAGGTCTAACACACACCATTTCTATTTTGCACTAAACGGCAAGGAAAATCATAATTTGTTATAATCCAACCTTCCCCTGGATATAGTGAAGTTTAGATGTAAAATCAACTAAAAACTAAACATTAAATACAATCCAGAAAATTTTCAAACTAGAACCAAGTTTCTCTAGGTGTATACAGAATGATGGGTTGTGAATAGCTGCCTAGGCATTCATTATTGGAAGTGAAACAAAAAGATCAAAACAGACGTCATTTTGAGTGCAGAGAAACAAACACCTCTACAAACATCCCTGACAATGCATGCTAAGACAAAAATGTAAACATTTTCACTCTCTAAGGTCACAAAAAACATATACAGTAACACCTTTCCACTTTTTTTTAGGTAAACAAAATTTGATATCTGTTAAAAGGGAAGCAATCAAACCATTTCAGTGCATTAAATGATTAAATTGCAGGTGTACATACACATTCTTATACAACTTAACAATTCGAAGGAGTTAAGAAATACACAAAATAAAAATAAAAACAGGACAATTGTTCAATCTGAAACCCATAAGAAATTTAAAAACAACTCAAAAAGACAATCATTACATTTCTCAATTACAATTTACCCAATAGTATAATAGCAACTACCAAGAACCAAATTCTACCCACCAAGTCTAATAAAAACTTCAACTTTTAACCCTTCTTCAACAACAAATACAACAACAACAATAATAGGCAAGCAAAAGGGTGAAAGAGGAAAAAGGGCTTACCTAAATGATGAAAAGCCCTAATCATCCATAAACCCTAGAAATCATCAATCTTTTAACTCCCAAAGGCCAAAAGGGTTGATACACAGCAGCAAATTCTCAGAGATACTCAAAAGTGGTTGACCAAAAATCTTCGAAAAAGTCAATCTTTCAACTAATCAACACAAACTCACAAACCAAACAGCAAAAAAAAACTGCCCCAAATACTCAAAAGACTATCTTTTTTTTACCTAAACCCTCAATAGCAAAGTATAAAAGAAGAGAAAAGGCAATCCCTTTGAAGGGGAAAACACTATTTGGTTAGTGAAACTATGAAAGGAGGAAAAATTGAGATATGGGTAGTTGCAATAAGCAAAAACAAAGTAAAAATTCAAACAGTAAAGACAAGGAATCTTGAATTGAGAGATGGTTTGAAAGTCTTACAAAAAGCTAAAGAAAAAAAAAAGCTGTGTATGTTGAAAGACAAATATAATGTATACTACTACTATGAGCTAATCAGAGAAGAAAGAGAGAAAGAGAAAAGACAAGTCCAAGTCAGCAAAATGGCACCGTCCAAAGCTGACTCTGTCTTTGAGCACGCAAAGGGAAAAACACACAAAGATGGAGGAGGAAAAAGAGGTTTTTTTTATTCGATATCTCGCACTAATATTAAAATTTGATTAAATTTAACTTAATTTCGAAAAGTTTAGCATAGGAGGTGCTTACATTGGGGGTAAAGCACAAAGATGATTCTGTATCTGACTCAAACTTGAGATCTCTAAATAAAGATAAAGGGTATCAATTCATCATAATCCTTGTTGGTGAGGTATGTGTTGCTTCATCACAACAATAGGAGGTGCTTCCTAAGAAAAATGATTTCACACGTAAGAGATTCAAATCTAAAACTTTTGATTAAGAATGAAGAGGTACTTACTCGTTATCACTTCATTACAATAACAGAAGGTATTTTCTAACAAAAATGACTTTACATGTAAAAGACTCAAATTTAAAATCTCTTACTAAGAATAAAAAGGTACTTACCACTCCATAACAATAATAGAAAGTACTACTTCATAATAAAAACAACCCCACATATACAAAAAAACTCAAATTTAAAATCTACGAATAAAATAAAAATATATTTATCAATCTATTACAATTACTAGAGAAAGATTTGGTAATTATCACTCAATACTACTTACCATACATAGGAAAAAGTATTACTCCATTTTCTATGGTTAAAATTAAAAAATTTAGATAACAATTAACAATACACATTATTTAGTTTTCCTAATTTGATGTTCGAGAACATTCCAATTAATTCCGTAGGGATCATGACTTGTGAACCAGGTAGCTAAATTTTACCTTAGACACATAAAAAGACTCACCTATTTTCTTCGATTTAATTTGTTTTTCTTGCTTTTTGAAATTTTTTTAATTTTAATTTTTTTTATATGATATATTTAAAAATATAAGATTAAAAAAATACTTTTTACATCATTTTAGCTTAAGATCATAAAATTTAGAAATTTTATTTACTTTCTTAAATTTTATATCAAGTCTAAATCTAGTAAACAAAAATGAAAAAAATATTATTTTTAGCTCAACTCAAATTTACACTTGAACTTCATAATTTTTAATTTACTTTATTAATTGTTATGTCACATCCTCGAATACTAAGTGATAAAAGTATGGTATAATACATAAACAAGACCCTTAACTTGATTTTAGTGGACAACTATGCCTTCTAACTTTGAGTGTGTACAAATAGACATTTAAACTTGTATACAATTGAACAAGTAGACACACATGTCCTAAATGACATAATACACATAAGATGCCACGTAGGACACAAAAAATCCATGTAGGGTGTCATGTAGGATGAATGTGTCCATTTATTTAATTTTATAAAAATTTAAGTGTCTACTTATGCACATTCAAAGTTAAAAGTAATAATTGCAAGCTGACATCAAGTTAAGGGTCATGTTTTTATTTATTATGCCTAAAGGTATATTAGTATATTACCATACATGTGTCGTATATGCATTTGATGCAATATACACACCATGTGCAAGTAAATTGTTCATATATAGGTCCTACCTAGACTATAAGTTAGGTTTACACCCCACCCCCTTAACTATTAGGAGATTTTTTTCTTCCTTTTTTTGGTTTGATTTGATTTTCCTCTAATTTGTGAGGTCCCAATCAATTTAAAGTTACATTACAAAAGGTGATTAAAAAGAGACACTCTTTATTAGGATATTTTTTTAGATATTAGTGATGTTGAGAATATCCCACTACACATGGGAACTAAACAAGTTTAACTTGAATTATTGAAAAAGATTGCAAGATAATACAAAATGTGTTGATACTTGATAAGATAAGATCCTCTTATTTTACTTATACTTTAATTAGAAAAAAAGGTTGTACAAGTTGTAATTTGCAACATGTAAGCTTGTAAATGAATTGTTTATCTAGTCACTTTCATTTTTCTAATTTGTCAAATTTTAAAAGACAGAAAAAAGTGCTTAATTAATCTCAAAAAAATAATTTGTCCCTACTTGATGAAAATAATTTGAGGTGTCCCTACAAATTATTGACTATCTAATCGTAATTCGTAAATATCAATCTAAATTTTAACGAATTAATAAGTGAATGAATTAAAAATCCATTCAAAACACAAACAAATTAGATAATTTACGATTTTTTTGGATTAATTTTGTCACCTCTACTTCCATCAATCCTGGTCGGATCCAAACCAAAACAGATTTATCATCCCATATAAAAATGCGCCACCTCATTTCGAAAACATGACAGCTCACCGTGTTATTACACACGTGTCATGCTGAGTCATCATCAAACCGCATTTGAAATAGATAATTCCCTCTTCATAAATACATTAATTCCACAAACAAAAAAATAATAATTAATTTTCCCCCAAAACACTGCCATGGCGACGGAGAAAGGCGGCGATCACCGGAAACACGATCTGATATTATCGAACCTCGAACGGGCGATTAAAGAAGAAGAGCAAGTTGAACAAGAACTCGATGTGAACGAATTATCGCGGTTGTGTCAATTACACGGCAAAGGTATTCCGGCGAGTCAAGGGTTGGATCAGAGGAAAGCTACGGTGGAAATTTGCGAATTTGATGATGACGGGTCGGGTCAATTGGCTGAGAAATGTAAAACTATGTATCAACAAGCTGATCACTTTAGGTGTCACAAGTGAATATTAATAATACTCGAACGGTTTTTTAGTAGAGATTTATTTTAACTTTTTGCATATATGCTTGTAATTCCTAGCGTAGCATGCATGTTGATTAATTAATTTAATTTAGGATGATTTTTCAATTGAATGCGTTGTTTTTCACTCAAATTTATTTTTGTTCATATAAAAAAACACTTTTGTTTGGATGACTATGATGGATTGTTTTATAATGTGTCGTGTTGTGTTGTTGTATGAATATAACATTTGGATTATCGTTTTTCATCGTTACATAATATTTATGTTTAGAATATGAATGATAAATCTACAAGCAATTATAGAGCAGGATGGAGGTATTATGAAATGGTAGGATAAATGATAAAATAAAATTATTTAATAATAAATAAAGACGGTGGGGTAAAATAATAAAATTAAAATTATTAAATAATAAGTAAACGATAAAAGGAGAAGAAGATATTAAAATAATGATACGATTATATCGAATTGAATCATTAATTAAATGATATGGTATAATAAAACTTAAATAATAATTAAAAAAATATTATATTTGAATTAATAATATAATTTAACGGATAACAACTATCAAAACAAGATATAAGTCAGTCTTAATGTTTTTTCGTAGAATTTGGGAGTTAAAATCATTATCAAAGTTTCACATCAAAATGTTCATTACCAAAATTATAATTTTATATTGCACCTCCAAATAAGATCTCCATCTTGTGTTTTTTTTTTTGAAAGTCTCAAAAGAAAAAGTTCACCAACCATCTAGTTGTTAAATAATTTTGGCCTTTTGGGGTCCATTTAAGAGTATGGTCGTTCATACTTCCAATTTTTTTTTTGTTTTAGTTTTATCCGCTACATAATTTATAAAAATAAAAAGATTTTTATAGTTAGTTAGTTCTAAATTAAAAACATATACAATATATTAAAATGCTTTTATTTGAAAATTTGAAGAGTGTTAAATTTAAGAAAGAGACATCTTATTTGAAAATAAATTACGTAAAACGCAGTGATTACTATTTTGTTAAATGTAGAGGACAAAACTGTCGTAGTCACATCAAGACCTCCACTATATATATTTTATATTTTATTTGAGCAACTAGTGGCTACCAACTATTTGGGGATCCTACTTTTTTCCGTGTAAAATAACATGATTAAACTTTTGAAATTTTACTTACTTTAAGAAGTATTTTATAAAAAAAAATAGGTTGGAAATCTACACACAAAAAATAAAATTGTGTTTGATAAATTACTTTATTACAATAATTTATATTTTTTCAGCTTATTTATTTTAAATGTAACAAAATATCTTTTAATTTTATATGTTTTAAATATTTACAAATGAATAATTAATCATTTCGAGTTGCCATAGTTGAATTCGTGCAAAATCATCAAAACGTCACCACAAACGTAAGGATTCTCTTTGTTAATGCAAAAATATATTTAAATAACTATTATATATATAAGATAGAGGAAGATAATCCTCAAAGAGAGACTCATAAGTCATATGGAAAAGTTAAAGTATGAGCCTTTATTTGAGACAGAGAAGGGAAAAGGAAGGATATTATATAGGCTATTTGCAACTTCACTCTTTTGTGGGATTATTTTGATTTGGATTTATAGACTTTGTAATATACCAAATTCAGGTGAAAATGGTAGATATGTTTGGATTGGAATGCTTGGAGCTGAACTATGGTTTGGTTTTTACTGGTTCATCACTCAGTCTGTTCGTTGGAACAGAATTTATCGTCATACATTTCGAGATAGGCTCTTAATGAGGTATGTTATGACGATCTCATCTAAAAGTTTAATCTGTTAGATTGAGGTTTAGTGAATTCGTGATGATTCATATAGTTGCTTCCGACTTGTTACGCAGTTGTTGTTGTTAGTTGACCTGATTAGCACTTGTTTATTATGATGACATGAGTTGACTTTTAAATGATTCATGTAGTCGATCCCAACTTTGTTTGGGACTGAGGCGTAATTGTTGTATTTTTTATTGAGTTGAGCACTTGTTTGTAATGATGACATGAGTGAGTTTTAATGAATCAGTGATGATCTGATTCTTTTAGCCGATCTCGATTTGTTTGGGTTTGAGGCGTAGTTGTTGTTGTTTGTTGATTTTGAGTGCTTGTTTATGACGATGATGAGTTGAGCTTACATGAACCACGGGGACTCATATAGCCGATCCAAACTTGTTTGGGATTGAAGCGTAGTTGTTGTTGTTGTTTACTGATCAGCTGAGAACTCCTTTATGATGACGACATAGTTTGAGCTGTTATGAAGTAGTGAGTATTCATAGAGCCGATCCCAACTTATTTGTGCTTGAGGCATACTAGTTGTTAGATTCATATAGTCGACCCCAACTTGTGTTGGGACTAAGGTGTAGTTGTTGCTGTAGTTTATTGAGCAGAGTACTCGTTAATTCATTTAATTATATTTTCAACTCGCCCCTCGTATAAAGGCCTGATTGTTTTATATGTCATCAAACATGTGAAAAAAATGTTTTTTGATTAAGAGTGCACGTGGAATTTGAATTCAGAACCAAATTGTCTGCTCTTAATTAAACATGTTGAATTGTGTGATCTTCTCGTCTAAACATTTGAACTGTTAGATATAACAGAACACTCGTTATTCATTTAACTACATTATCAACTCGTCTTTCATGGATCAAGCATGCAAAAGAAAAAAATTAAATGGAAGTGGAGGTGGAATTTGAACTCAAAACATTGCCTGCTCTAGTGCCCATGTTGAATTGTGTGACGATCTCGTCTAAAAGCTTAAGTTCAAGGTGTTAGAGAGAACATAGCTTTGTTAACATTTATTATGTCTTGTTGAAAGAAAATAGGTATGAGAATGAGTTGCCGAGAGTTGATGTATTCGTGTGCACAGCTGATCCTGTAATAGAGCCACCAATTATGGTGATCAATACAGTTTTATCAGTCTTGGCTTACAATTATCCACCAGAAAAGCTCAGTGTTTATCTCTCGGATGATGCTGGTTCCGAGCTTACCTTTTATGCCTTGTTAGAAGCTTCTCGCTTTGCAAAGCATTGGCTTCCTTATTGCAAGAAGTTCAACGTTGAGCCGAGGTCTCCTGCTGCTTATTTTGCATCTCTGTCTGTTTCGGATCAATCTGATGCAGATTTTTCCAAAATGAAGGTACTCCATTTGTTTCCGTTTATATGACATGAACTTCTATATAGTTTGTTTCAGAAAGAAAGACGCGTTCATGCTCTTATAGTCATAGAACTATCATGGCATGTTTAAGACCTTAAAATTCTGAAGATGCTTTTGGTATGTGCCAAAAGTCCGTCTTTCTTTTTTAAACTCCGGTGTTCAATCAAATACTCTTATTTCAGGATTTGCCTGTTCTTTAAAGAATTTATTTTGTTTATCAAAACTTATTGATCCAAAACTGTTGAATGTCAAGCATAAATGCTGAGGTATATATACAGATATTGATAGCCAACGTCTTTTCTTAACACTGCAGGGATTGTACGAGGAGATGGCAAACAAAATTGATGTTGTATGCAAGGCTGGGACAGTCTCAGATCAAGCAAAATTAGAATACAAAGGATTTTCCAAATGGAATTCATATTCATCCAAGAAAAACCATACTGCTATCTTGCAGGTACAAAAAAGAAACAAAAACATTGGTTCAAGTTAGGCTATGTACTCGTTTCGTATGTTTAGAGAGATTCAACAATTTATTTATACACAATTTTTTTTTATAATTTTCCGATGAAGGGGATTCAATTGAATGTTTGAATCCTCTTTTCGTTAAAGGTAGCTCTGCTGCTGACTATCACATGTGGATAGAATAAATGCAACTTTACATATCTGATATCTTATATGTCTGCTTTCTTTCACATACTAGATACTAATCGACAACAGAGATGAAGAGACAAAGGACATTGACGGAGTAAGACTGCCAACGTTGGTCTATGTGGCTCGGGAGAAGCATCCTGAGCACTTCCATAATTTCAAAGACGGGGCGATGAATGCATTGGTAAGTCTAGTATCAGTTGCTCATCACATAAGTGAAATCTTGAATAAACCTGTGGATGATTTTGTTGATTACAATGTTCAGCTCAGGGTGTCCTCAGAGATCAGCAATGCGCCAGTAATTCTGAATGTAGATTGTGATATGTACTCGAACAACTCAAACGCGATTCAAGATGCTCTTTGCTTCTTTATGGATGAAGAAAGAAGTCGTGAAATTGCTTTTGTGCAATTTCCACAATCTTTCGGAAATGCCACTAAAAATGAAGTTTATGGTTCTCTGAGAGTAATTGATGAGGTTAGTACACTGTACATCTCTATTTGGTTTTATGGTGTTGATGAATATTCATTGCTGTAATTTTCGTATCGTTACTTTTATGTCAACCTAAGGTGGAATTCCACGGTGCTGATGGTTACGGAGGCCCTTTGTATACTGGAACTGGCTGCTTTCATAGGAGAGACACCCTTTACGGTAGAGAGTATAGCACGGAAGCTAGGATTGATTTGAAGAGTGCATGTCCTGAGAAGATGGAAGAAAACGTGCACGAGTTAGAAGAAAGACTAGAAAGATTAGCTAGTTCAACGTACGACTTAAACAACACTCAATGGGGAAATGAGGTATGTCCATCTGCATTTCAAATTTTAGATGAGATGGTCACACAGTTTAGTAACTGACTCGTAGTGAACTTTATTAACATGGCAGATTGGTTTGAAGTACGGGTGCCCAGTCGAAGATGTACTGACCGGGTTGACAATTAAGTGTAAAGGTTGGAAATCTGTTTATTATCGTCCAAAAAGGGATGCCTTTGTAGGGGTTACTGCAACAACGTTGGATCAAATATTAGTGCAACATAAGAGATGGTCCGAGGGCGATTTAATGATTCTGTTTTCTAAGTATAGCCCTGTTTGGTATGGACTTGGAAAGCTCAATCCTGGCCTTGTGTTGGGATATCTCATTTACTGCCTCTGGTCTCCGAATTGCTGGGCAACTCTGTACTACTCTATCGTCCCTTCGTTTTGTCTACTCAAAGGAATTCCCCTATTTCCACAGGTATTTTTTGCCTCTTTATCATCACATTTTCTTAACAAACATAAAGCAGAATCACCGGTTGACAAAAGAAATTTGACAAATTTTGCTTTTGGTCTTAACTTTCAGGTCTCCAGCAAACGGTTCTTGCCATTTGCATATGTGCTAATCGCGGAACTAATATATAGTTTTGCTGAGTTCCTGTGGAGCGGAGGAACAATTCTTGGATGGTGGAATGAACAAAGAATATGGCTTTACAAGAGAACAAGCTCCTACATGTTTGCCTTTCTTGATACAATGTTGAAGTTATTTGGTTCTTCCAATACAACATTCATAGTCACTCCAAAAGTCACTAGTGAAGATGTGTTATTGAGATACAAACAAGAGAAAATGGAATTTGGAAGTGCTTCACCTATGCTTACAATTTTGTCAACACTGGCAATGATCAATCTTTTTTGCCTAATGGGGTTGGTGAAAAAATTGATATTGACAAGAGAACTTGGATTGGAATATGTATTTGAAACTATGGCTTTGCAAATTTTGCTTTGTGGGATTCTTGTTTTTGTTAACTTGCCTTTGTATAATGCTCTCTTCTTTAGGCAAGATAAGGGGAAAATACCTAGTTCCACTGCATTTCAGTCAGTTGTTTTTGCCCTTTCTGTTTGCACATGTATTGCATATATGTAATTGTTGAAGCGTTTCACGTCGGATGAAATAGGGATATGTGGTTTTCTTATATGACCTTGGACATTCCTTTTCTTATGAGCTAACTTTCAGGGTTGAGTTAGACTCAAAATCCATTTTGACCCGGTTAACACTAGCTCCAATTTACTTTGAAAGCGTGCAACTAAGTTTCATATTTAAATGCTCATGATCAAAATTATGATTTCATATTACACGTTTAAATGGGGACTATGACTATCTGTTGGAGCGAATTGGATGATCGGCTGAGGGTTGCCCCCTTTTCCCCTTCACTCTCCTTTCAAAATCTCTTTTGATCCGGTCTGGCTCGTGGTTAGAATTACATAAATTTCAAATTTTAAATTCACTTGTAGATGAAACATATGAAATCCCTCCTACCTTTAAATAGAGATCACAAATTTAAGTCGTGGGAGTTGAAACATTTTTTAGTATATAATGGTTTCTCTTTACTCCCTCTGTAACGCAAATTTTCATTCAAAACAATGAAATTTTCCGCCTTGATAATGATTCGTCATCGCTTAGTCCATGGTCTCTTTTTTCTTCAAAAAACTTGAAGCCTTTATGCAAGTAAACTTTATACTAATAATTGAACTTTATTCAAAGAAACGTAGATGCTACAACTTTTGGGATATTTTTGTTGAAATGTATGAAAGAGATATAATGATCTTAAAATTTGAAATTGATGAAGTTGGGGATAAAGTTCTATCAGAATTCTTACCTCTACTATAATGGTAAAATCTGTGTATATTCTAACTTCTTCAGAGTCCATTTTGTGGAATTGCATTGAATATGCCGTTGGAAATTGATGAAATTAAATTAATAACCGGTGAAAATTCAGTACATAATAGGGTGTGTTTGGTATGAAGGAAAATGTTTTCACGAGCTCACTTGAATGTTTGGAAGGTTCAAATTCCAGTGGAGTTAGATCAAAAGAGTGTAGATATTTTTTCCCCTATTTGCTTAAGGTTGATGAGTAGAGTTACCAAATACTTGTGTTGGTTCATTGTCTAGGTTAATGTAAGGTGGCTTGGACAGTGACAATTAGATAACGGTCTAAAATATTCCGTCATATCTTCCAACTCCCCATGCATTTGTAAGAATAATATTATGTGAGTTATTGCTTCAGTTTTGAGCTACAGTCCTATCCCGTCCTATTGAAGAATGAGAGAATGATCAGATTAATTAGGTGTTATTTAGAGTGGTGAGAAAATAGATTCCTTAGCTAGATTATGTGATAACCAGGAATTAGATCATAGTTCGTCTTCATGAAGATCAAAATACTCTAGATATTTTTTCCCCTATTTTCTTAAGGTTGGTGAGTAGAGTTGCCAAATACCTGTGTTGATTTATTGTCTTGGTTAATGCAAGGTGGCTTGGACAGTGACAATTAGATAACACTCTGAAATATTCCGGCATATCTTCTAACTCTGCAGGCATTTAGATTTCTCATAAGTATGATATTACGTGAGTTATTGCTTGTGTTCTGAGCTACAATCCTATTCCGTCCTGTTGAAGAATGAGAAAATGATCGGATCAATTAGGTGTCTAGCAACTAGATATGTAGGAGGGGCATTGTAAACTTCAAGGTCGATCAGTACTATGCTAAAATAGTTGAACAATAATTCCCTTTATATACTTTGATAAACAATAACTATCCTTCTAAAATCTAGGAAATCTTGGTAGGTATAGGAGACTATGTAACTACAACACTTTTGAGGTAGTATACCTGTGGATAAATATAGACTAACTGTCACTTTTATAAAAATAAAATAAAAAAATCTAGGAAATAAAGTTTCAGAATTTCAAGTTGAACTGCTCCAATGGATCTAAAATTTAAATGACAAGTAAAACAAGTTTTTTCACAAACTACAGGACTAAAAATTAAATCTAATAGATTTTATAAGCAACAAGCAAGTGATGGCATCCCTTTTTAATTTTTCTCTCTTTCTCCTTTCGCCTTCCCCAAACTTTAGACTTTATCATACTTCGGATCTTTAGCTATTAGCATAATGATTACACTAATAGCCTTATTTTCATTAATCCCCCAATTTTCAGAATAGTTTGGTTGCAAACAAGTCAACCTCTAAACTTGAAGGTTATGCTTTCATTTAGTATGTACATACATGAAAGGTTCGTCTTACTTGATCTCTTATTTCTCTATCATTTGTTTCTAATTTGTGTTTTCAAACCCTCCCTTCAATGTAACTTCAGCCGACAAAAGACTGATAATATAAAGTGCTTCTTTATATTACACGTGAGAAAATTGTGCCAAGTTGGCATTCGTGAAGACTTAGAGTGGACTTGAAACAACATGAGTGGGGAATGAAGTAGTTAATCAGACGTTGAAATTCTAAGAGCCTTTGTAGTGTTAGTTGTGTGCACATTGCCAAAAGGACTCTGAACATACCTATACTACAATACATTATTAGTTGCATTGGTCCATAGAGTCGAAATTGCAATACATATGTAATTTCTTCTTTGCTTAAGTTGATTTTGTTGTTGATGTCATTGCACATAAAAAAATTATTTGAGATTATTGTGCATGTGTTATAAGATGCTTGTAGTGACTACTACTTTAGAACTTTGGTTTATCTTTTGGGGCATAAAAGATGTTGTGGTCTAGCTTATTATATTTATGTCTTTTATTTTATCTCATCTCAAAGAGCTTTATTTTCATAACCACTGTATGAACTCTATCTGTAGTTTGAAATTGTTATCGTTTTGAATTAAATACTATCATCACTCGTAAAATTTTCAAAAGTATTTTCATGTTCAGATGAACATTTGGTAGAACTATTATGTCAACATATCTAGAACATTCGTTGTTTATCCTGCTGAATTACTTCTTAATTATTTTTTTTGCGTTGGTTTTTAATTATTACGTATTTTACCCCTTTAATTTTTTGGATAGAGGTAAGAGTACGAGATGACTAAGATAAACAATGCACACTTCGTTCTGTTAAATTTATAGATTACTTTCTTGTTACATAACGCTGATTAAAAGATTCTATTAAGTTGTTTTTAGACAATGATAACTCATAAAAGTCGCCGGCCTCTAAACAACATTACAATGGTGACCTTAATTTTTATGAGTCTATCAGTAATGTTTGACAAATTAATTGTGAACACAAAATAGATTCTTTGCATAAATGCATATTGAGTAATTAATGGATTACTGTATGTTTTATATGTCTAATGGCAAAGTTTATTTAATCTCTCTTACACTACTTTTGTATTAACAATTTCCTTCTCAGTCTAATATATGCAGGTTAAACTATGGGCTCCTTTAATTTGTTTCAGTATTTAATGTAGTATTCTTGTTGAATTAAAAAAAGTAATTTGATGAAAATTAACTGGATCCATATTGAAATTGCCGCACATCATTCTTTGCATTTTAACTTATTGTACTATTCTTGATATGGTTCTATTTCTGTCATATTCAACTTTACACATCTGTAGATTTCCATGGTTCGTAAAGTTCCAAAGGTAAATAAATTTTTCTTACCTTCTTTTCAATTTTGAATATAGAAATCATATTATTTTACTATGTATAATTTGAAGTTGATTTTGCTAAAGAGACCATCTTCCACGATTTATGGATGGAGATCATTTCCTACTATTTATTCACTATCTCATACGCCTTATTTATTTCTTAGTCTTTGAGCTTATGTTTTTTATCATGATATTGGAGGATGCGATATACAAAAGCAGGAAATTTGTGAAGCCGTTGAGTTACCTCTGAGTCATCATGATTGTACAAGCAAATTGCTATAGATCCTTCCTGTGTCGTGTTGCTCTATGGTCCACAAGGCACTGGAAAAACCATGCTTGCAAAGGCTGTAATACATCATACCACCACGACCTTCATAAGGGTAGTCGGTGGTTGTATAAGGACAGTAAAATAAGCAAGCACTTGTGGAGTCATGATGGTACATTATCGATTTATGATGATACAACATCAAAACATGTTTGAAATAGGCAAAGTTAAAAAAAAAAATTAATTTAATCTATAACTTGGCTGGCGGTAAGTTTTTGAACCTATGGCAAATAGTCTTTTATTCATTAGTTCACTTATTTGAATCCAAAATATGGTCAAATGATGACTTGTAGGTAAAGAAAGCTTTCTGAAAGTAACTTAATCTTACTTTCAAATCAATTGTCTAATGGTAACAAGTAGTTTATAAATGTCCTGCAGGCTGCAGTATTCAATTATGACAGTATTTTGTATTATTTTTGTATTCTAGCAAAGTACCTGACCCCTTCTCTCCCAAAGTTGATCCTTCCTTCCCTGAGTTTATATAAGTGCTTTTTATTTTTATAAAAATGTACATTCTAAATTTCTTGACATTATTGCATTCAAGGGCGAATTTAAGTTTAAAAAATGGGTCACCGAAACCCGTGGTCATCCGACAAATTCGATATATCTACTTGTATAATTCATAAAATATAACAAATTGCAACTGAAGGAACCCATGGTCACAAATGGCTAGATGGCTCACTGGTTTGGGTGGTTGTTTTCCACTGGGAGGTTGATGGATCGATTCTCCATTGCAACATTTATTTTTAAAATTTTTTAAAAGCACTGCAGTCGGCCTTTTTAAAATAAAAAATGCAGCATGGCTTTTTTACTTCTTATTTTTACAAAAAAATAATCTAAAAGTAGGTTCCATTGCAAGCATTTTATTTCAAAAAAAACACGAACTTCCCAGCTGAAAAACCTATTTTTTTTTCCTTCTTTCAATTGAAATCACCATTCTTAGTAAGCAAACTAGCAAAATCAATTATAATATTTTAGATCTTATCTTACGTGCAATGATCAGCGACGGCCCAAACACACAAGTTGTCTGAGAAAAAAATCAAACTGAGGCCTTAAACTTTTGAGAAAAATTAATATTCTTTTTATAAAGTCTACTTTTAAAATTTCTTGAGATGCAAAATTGTATATTTTTTAATAATCAGATTATTTTAATAATTATTTTTCAATCAATAATTCATATAACCAATGCATTTAATCTTTCTTGCGACATAGTACTCTAGGTATATCAAATTTCTCCTAATAATTTTTTCTCTTAATATAATTTTTTTTTTTTATAAATCGTATTTAATATTTTTCTTATGAAAAAAGCTAATATTTGTTATTGCTAAAATAATTGAGGTCCTTCAAATTTGGAAGCCTAAAGTAGTTGTCTTTTTCTTAAAGGGGCAAAGCCGTCCATAACAATGGTGCACCCGTCTTCTTGAAATCTTAGATTCGCCTCTGATTGCATTGCTACAATCCTCAAGTCAAGGCCTATTGAAAATAGTCTATATATCTTTCAAGATAGGGTTAAGGTATGTGTACACTCTTATCTTTTTTAAATCTCACTTGTGCGATTATACTGGACATGCTATTTTTGTTGTATAACTTGAAATTAATTGGTGTTTATTTGCATTTTGAAGGTGATGTAAAGCTACTCATATGTAGTTTTGTGATGATATTGTGGAGATTAACAATCTAAGGTGGGACTATCGTGTATATTACTAGAAACTAATCGAAAGCTACTTATTTTGATCTTGAATTGAGAGGATGGTTTCTTATTGGCGCAAAAAATACTAAGTAAATGTATACTTGTAGCAAATAAAATGATGTCGCAAAATCCAACATGTTGGGCTGTGCTAAGCACGACCATGTCTATCTAGTTGTTAAATAATTTTGGCCTATTGGGTCCATTTATGAATATGGTCGGTCATACTTCCACTTTTTTTTGTTTGTTTTAGTTTTATTTGCTACATAATTTATAAAAATAAAAAGATTTTTATATTTTTTAAATTTTAAATTAAAAACATATACAGTATATTAAAAGGCTGTTATTTGAAAATTTGAAGAGTTGTTAAATTTAAGAAAGAGACAATAAATTACGTAAAACGCAGTGATTACTATTTTGTTAAATGTAGAGGACAAAACTGTCGTAGTCACATGAAGACCTCCACCATATATATTTTAGATTTTATTTGAGCAACTAGTGGCTACCAAATATTTGGGGATCCTACTATTTTCCGTATAAAATAACATGATTAAACTTTTAAAATTTTACTTACTTTAAGAAGTATTTTATAAAAAAAATAAGTTGGAAATCTACACACAAAATAAAATTGTGTTTGATAAATTACTTTATTACAATAATTTATAATTTTTCAGCTTTTGAAAAATAATATTTGTAATATTCAAAAACATTACAACTTTTTATGTTTCAAATTGATTGTCAGACTCGGTACTAAGTTTTAGAAAGTAGAAATTTATTTTAAAGGTATTAAAATATCTTTTAATTTTGTATGTTTTAAATATTTACGGATGAAAAGTGGTCCGAAATAAAAAATAATACAGACAAATTGAAACAGTAATAATTAATCATTTCGAGTTGTCATAATTGAATTCGTGCAGACTCATCAAAACGTCACCACAAACGTAAGAATTCTCTTTGTTAATGAAAAAATATATTTAAATAACTGTTATATATGTATAAGAATAGAGGAAGATAATCCTCAAAGAGAGACTCATATGGAAAAGTTAAAGTATGAGCCTTTATTTGAGACAGAAAAGGGAAAAGGAAGGATATTATATAGGCTATTTGCAACTTCACTCTTTTGTGGGATTATTT
Source organism: Solanum tuberosum (assembly GCF_000226075.1). NCBI lineage: Eukaryota > Viridiplantae > Streptophyta > Magnoliopsida > Solanales > Solanaceae > Solanum > Solanum tuberosum. The sequence continues at coordinate 1,055,419 of NW_006239000.1, forward strand.
TGATTTGGATTTATAGACTTTGTAATATACCAAATTCAGGTGAAAATGGTAGATATGTTTGGATTGGAATGCTTGGAGCTGAACTATGGTTTGGTTTTTACTGGTTCATCACTCAGTCTGTTCGTTGGAACAGAATTTATCGTCATACATTTCGAGATAGGCTCTTAATGAGGTATGTTATGACGATCTCATCTAAAAGTTTAATCTGTTAGATTGAGGTTTAGTGAATTCGTGATGATTCATATAGTTGCTTCCGACTTGTTACGCAGTTGTTGTTGTTAGTTGACCTGATTAGCACTTGTTTATTATGATGACATGAGTTGACTTTTAAATGATTCATGTAGTCGATCCCAACTTTGTTTGGGACTGAGGCGTAATTGTTGTATTTTTTATTGAGTTGAGCACTTGTTTGTAATGATGACATGAGTGAGTTTTAATGAATCAGTGATGATCTGATTCTTTTAGCCGATCTCGATTTGTTTGGGTTTGAGGCGTAGTTGTTGTTGTTTGTTGATTTTGAGTGCTTGTTTATGACGATGATGAGTTGAGCTTACATGAACCACGGGGACTCATATAGCCGATCCAAACTTGTTTGGGATTGAAGCGTAGTTGTTGTTGTTGTTTACTGATCAGCTGAGAACTCCTTTATGATGACGACATAGTTTGAGCTGTTATGAAGTAGTGAGTATTCATAGAGCCGATCCCAACTTATTTGTGCTTGAGGCATACTAGTTGTTAGATTCATATAGTCGACCCCAACTTGTGTTGGGACTAAGGTGTAGTTGTTGCTGTAGTTTATTGAGCAGAGTACTCGTTAATTCATTTAATTATATTTTCAACTCGCCCCTCGTATAAAGGCCTGATTGTTTTATATGTCATCAAACATGTGAAAAAAATGTTTTTTGATTAAGAGTGCACGTGGAATTTGAATTCAGAACCAAATTGTCTGCTCTTAATTAAACATGTTGAATTGTGTGATCTTCTCGTCTAAACATTTGAACTGTTAGATATAACAGAACACTCGTTATTCATTTAACTACATTATCAACTCGTCTTTCATGGATCAAGCATGCAAAAGAAAAAAATTAAATGGAAGTGGAGGTGGAATTTGAACTCAAAACATTGCCTGCTCTAGTGCCCATGTTGAATTGTGTGACGATCTCGTCTAAAAGCTTAAGTTCAAGGTGTTAGAGAGAACATAGCTTTGTTAACATTTATTATGTCTTGTTGAAAGAAAATAGGTATGAGAATGAGTTGCCGAGAGTTGATGTATTCGTGTGCACAGCTGATCCTGTAATAGAGCCACCAATTATGGTGATCAATACAGTTTTATCAGTCTTGGCTTACAATTATCCACCAGAAAAGCTCAGTGTTTATCTCTCGGATGATGCTGGTTCCGAGCTTACCTTTTATGCCTTGTTAGAAGCTTCTCGCTTTGCAAAGCATTGGCTTCCTTATTGCAAGAAGTTCAACGTTGAGCCGAGGTCTCCTGCTGCTTATTTTGCATCTCTGTCTGTTTCGGATCAATCTGATGCAGATTTTTCCAAAATGAAGGTACTCCATTTGTTTCCGTTTATATGACATGAACTTCTATATAGTTTGTTTCAGAAAGAAAGACGCGTTCATGCTCTTATAGTCATAGAACTATCATGGCATGTTTAAGACCTTAAAATTCTGAAGATGCTTTTGGTATGTGCCAAAAGTCCGTCTTTCTTTTTTAAACTCCGGTGTTCAATCAAATACTCTTATTTCAGGATTTGCCTGTTCTTTAAAGAATTTATTTTGTTTATCAAAACTTATTGATCCAAAACTGTTGAATGTCAAGCATAAATGCTGAGGTATATATACAGATATTGATAGCCAACGTCTTTTCTTAACACTGCAGGGATTGTACGAGGAGATGGCAAACAAAATTGATGTTGTATGCAAGGCTGGGACAGTCTCAGATCAAGCAAAATTAGAATACAAAGGATTTTCCAAATGGAATTCATATTCATCCAAGAAAAACCATACTGCTATCTTGCAGGTACAAAAAAGAAACAAAAACATTGGTTCAAGTTAGGCTATGTACTCGTTAATGAAGCTACGGGGACTCATATAGCCGATCCAAACTTGTTTGGGATTGAAGCGTAGTTGTTGTTGTTGTTTACTGATCAGCTGAGAACTCCTTTATGATGACGACATAGTTTGAGCTGTTATGAAGTAGTGAGTATTCATAGAGCCGATCCCAACTTATTTGTGCTTGAGGCATACTAGTTGTTAGATTCATATAGTCGACCCCAACTTGTGTTGGGACTAAGGTGTAGTTGTTGCTGTAGTTTATTGAGCAGAGTACTCGTTAATTCATTTAATTATATTTTCAACTCGCCCCTCGTATAAAGGCCTGATTGTTTTATATGTCATCAAACATGTGAAAAAAATGTTTTTTGATTAAGAGTGCACGTGGAATTTGAATTCAGAACCAAATTGTCTGCTCTTAATTAAACATGTTGAATTGTGTGATCTTCTCGTCTAAACATTTGAACTGTTAGATATAACAGAACACTCGTTATTCATTTAACTACATTATCAACTCGTCTTTCATGGATCAAGCATGCAAAAGAAAAAAATTAAATGGAAGTGGAGGTGGAATTTGAACTCAAAACATTGCCTGCTCTAGTGCCCATGTTGAATTGTGTGACGATCTCGTCTAAAAGCTTAAGTTCAAGGTGTTAGAGAGAACATAGCTTTGTTAACATTTATTATGTCTTGTTGAAAGAAAATAGGTATGAGAATGAGTTGCCGAGAGTTGATGTATTCGTGTGCACAGCTGATCCTGTAATAGAGCCACCAATTATGGTGATCAATACAGTTTTATCAGTCTTGGCTTACAATTATCCACCAGAAAAGCTCAGTGTTTATCTCTCGGATGATGCTGGTTCCGAGCTTACCTTTTATGCCTTGTTAGAAGCTTCTCGCTTTGCAAAGCATTGGCTTCCTTATTGCAAGAAGTTCAACGTTGAGCCGAGGTCTCCTGCTGCTTATTTTGCATCTCTGTCTGTTTCGGATCAATCTGATGCAGATTTTTCCAAAATGAAGGTACTCCATTTGTTTCCGTTTATATGACATGAACTTCTATATAGTTTGTTTCAGAAAGAAAGACGCGTTCATGCTCTTATAGTCATAGAACTATCATGGCATGTTTAAGACCTTAAAATTCTGAAGATGCTTTTGGTATGTGCCAAAAGTCCGTCTTTCTTTTTTAAACTCCGGTGTTCAATCAAATACTCTTATTTCAGGATTTGCCTGTTCTTTAAAGAATTTATTTTGTTTATCAAAACTTATTGATCCAAAACTGTTGAATGTCAAGCATAAATGCTGAGGTATATATACAGATATTGATAGCCAACGTCTTTTCTTAACACTGCAGGGATTGTACGAGGAGATGGCAAACAAAATTGATGTTGTATGCAAGGCTGGGACAGTCTCAGATCAAGCAAAATTAGAATACAAAGGATTTTCCAAATGGAATTCATATTCATCCAAGAAAAACCATACTGCTATCTTGCAGGTACAAAAAAGAAACAAAAACATTGGTTCAAGTTAGGCTATGTACTCGTTTCGTATGTTTAGAGAGATTCAACAATTTATTTATACACAATTTTTTTTTATAATTTTCCGATGAAGGGGATTCAATTGAATGTTTGAATCCTCTTTTCGTTAAAGGTAGCTCTGCTGCTGACTATCACATGTGGATAGAATAAATGCAACTTTACATATCTGATATCTTATATGTCTGCTTTCTTTCACATACTAGATACTAATCGACAACAGAGATGAAGAGACAAAGGACATTGACGGAGTAAGACTGCCAACGTTGGTCTATGTGGCTCGGGAGAAGCATCCTGAGCACTTCCATAATTTCAAAGACGGGGCGATGAATGCATTGGTAAGTCTAGTATCAGTTGCTCATCACATAAGTGAAATCTTGAATAAACCTGTGGATGATTTTGTTGATTACAATGTTCAGCTCAGGGTGTCCTCAGAGATCAGCAATGCGCCAGTAATTCTGAATGTAGATTGTGATATGTACTCGAACAACTCAAACGCGATTCAAGATGCTCTTTGCTTCTTTATGGATGAAGAAAGAAGTCGTGAAATTGCTTTTGTGCAATTTCCACAATCTTTCGGAAATGCCACTAAAAATGAAGTTTATGGTTCTCTGAGAGTAATTGATGAGGTTAGTACACTGTACATCTCTATTTGGTTTTATGGTGTTGATGAATATTCATTGCTGTAATTTTCGTATCGTTACTTTTATGTCAACCTAAGGTGGAATTCCACGGTGCTGATGGTTACGGAGGCCCTTTGTATACTGGAACTGGCTGCTTTCATAGGAGAGACACCCTTTACGGTAGAGAGTATAGCACGGAAGCTAGGATTGATTTGAAGAGTGCATGTCCTGAGAAGATGGAAGAAAACGTGCACGAGTTAGAAGAAAGACTAGAAAGATTAGCTAGTTCAACGTACGACTTAAACAACACTCAATGGGGAAATGAGGTATGTCCATCTGCATTTCAAATTTTAGATGAGATGGTCACACAGTTTAGTAACTGACTCGTAGTGAACTTTATTAACATGGCAGATTGGTTTGAAGTACGGGTGCCCAGTCGAAGATGTACTGACCGGGTTGACAATTAAGTGTAAAGGTTGGAAATCTGTTTATTATCGTCCAAAAAGGGATGCCTTTGTAGGGGTTACTGCAACAACGTTGGATCAAATATTAGTGCAACATAAGAGATGGTCCGAGGGCGATTTAATGATTCTGTTTTCTAAGTATAGCCCTGTTTGGTATGGACTTGGAAAGCTCAATCCTGGCCTTGTGTTGGGATATCTCATTTACTGCCTCTGGTCTCCGAATTGCTGGGCAACTCTGTACTACTCTATCGTCCCTTCGTTTTGTCTACTCAAAGGAATTCCCCTATTTCCACAGGTATTTTTTGCCTCTTTATCATCACATTTTCTTAACAAACATAAAGCAGAATCACCGGTTGACAAAAGAAATTTGACAAATTTTGCTTTTGGTCTTAACTTTCAGGTCTCCAGCAAACGGTTCTTGCCATTTGCATATGTGCTAATCGCGGAACTAATATATAGTTTTGCTGAGTTCCTGTGGAGCGGAGGAACAATTCTTGGATGGTGGAATGAACAAAGAATATGGCTTTACAAGAGAACAAGCTCCTACATGTTTGCCTTTCTTGATACAATGTTGAAGTTATTTGGTTCTTCCAATACAACATTCATAGTCACTCCAAAAGTCACTAGTGAAGATGTGTTATTGAGATACAAACAAGAGAAAATGGAATTTGGAAGTGCTTCACCTATGCTTACAATTTTGTCAACACTGGCAATGATCAATCTTTTTTGCCTAATGGGGTTGGTGAAAAAATTGATATTGACAAGAGAACTTGGATTGGAATATGTATTTGAAACTATGGCTTTGCAAATTTTGCTTTGTGGGATTCTTGTTTTTGTTAACTTGCCTTTGTATAATGCTCTCTTCTTTAGGCAAGATAAGGGGAAAATACCTAGTTCCACTGCATTTCAGTCAGTTGCTTTTGCACTTTCTGTTTGCACATGTATTGCATATATGTAATTGTCGAATGAAATAGGGATATGTGGTTTCTTATATGACCTTGGACAATCCTCTTCTGCTTGTAATTCCTAGCGTAGAAAGCGTGTTGAATAATTAATTTATGACGATTTTCAATTAAATGCATTGTTTTTCACTCAAATTATTTATTCATATATTTTTTTAAAAGAACAAACTAATTAATACACGACAGACATTTATAATTGACCTCAACGTCAATAGCTAGTTAACACTAGCTCCAATTTACTTTGAGGGTTTCATATCTAAATGCTCGTGATCAAAATTATGATTTCATATTACACGTTTAAATGGGGACTATGACTATCTGTTGGAGCGAATTGGATGATCGGCTGAGGGCTGCCCCCTCTTCCCCTTCACTCTCCTTTCAAAATCTCTTTTGACCCGATCTGGCTCATGGTTAGAATTGCATAAATTTCAAATTTTAAATTCACTTATAGACGAAACATATGAAATCCTTCCAACCTTTAATTAGAGATCACAAATTTAAGTCGTGGGAGTTGAAACTTTTTTAGTATATAGTGATTTCTCTTTACGCCCTCTGTAACGCGAATTTTGATTCAAAACAATGAAATTCTCCGCCTTGATAATGATTCCTCATCGCATAGTCCATGGTCTTTTTTTTCTTCAAAAAACTTGAAGCCTTTATGCAAGTAGACTTTATACTAATAAATAATTGAACTTTATTCAAAGAAACGTAGATGCTACAACTTTTGGGATATTTTTGTTGAAATGTATGAAAGAGATATAATGATCTTAAAATTTGAAATTGATGAAGTTGGGGCTAAAGTTCTATCAGAATTCTTACCTCTAATATAATGGTAAAATCTGTGTATATTCTAACCTCTTCAGAATTTTGTGGGATTGCATTGAATATGCTGTTGGAAATTGATGAAATTAAATTAATAACCGGTGAAAATTCAGTACATAATAGGGTGTGTTTGGTATGAAGGAAAATGTTTTCCTAGAAAATGATTTCATGGAAAACAAGTTGATTTTTGACTCATTTTCTCATGTTTGGTTGGTGAGTAGAAAATATTTTCCGAAAAAGATTTTTAGTGTTTGATTTATGAATGAAAAATATTTTTAAGAAATATCTTTTATTTTTACTAGAGTAGAAAATAATTTTTGAAATTGAAATATTTTTTAAAAACAAACTTAAATTTTTTTGGGGGGTGGGTGAGGGGGGGTCGAAGGTAGGGGCGAAAAATTGAAATTTTGAAGTTGAAAATATTTTTTAAAAACAAACTTAAATTTTTTTATGAGGGGGGG
>NW_006239000.1:1062901-1082667 GCF_000226075.1 Solanum tuberosum
TTTGAAGGGGGTGGGGAGGGGGAGGGTAGGAGGTGGGGGTGTAAAAAAATAAAAAATTGAAATTAGAAATATCTTTTGAAAACAACTTTTAATATTTTTTTGAGAGGGGTGGTGGTTGGGGGTCTGGTTTGAGAGTAAGGACAAAATAAATTGATTTTTTCAACAAAAAACTAATTGTAATTTGAAGTTGGAAGAGAGTTTTGGAAAATGTTTTCCTTAAGTTTTGAAGGGAAGTCATTTTCCTTAAATTTGAGGAAAATGAGTTGATTTGGAAAACATTTGCCAAAACATTTAACCCAATCAAACATGAGAAAATTGGAATGTTTTCCTTCATACCAAACACACCCATAATGTTTCTAAATTTGAGCCAAAAAATACGACACATGCATATTCCATATCCGTTATGTTTAAGCAAAAGCTACGTTACGAAAACCTAGCCGTCAAAACCCTAAAAGTTTGAACATGTGCTCACCGGAATGGCCTAATTGTCTTGTAGGCGTTAATTGTCTGTTTTTACATGCCTAATAGACTATTACGATGATCCTATTTGTATTATTTTCTATAGGAAAATACACCCTTCAATCATATACATTCTTAAAATGAAATTACAAATACAAAGAAAAAAATATCACAGGAGCAAGTTTAGCATAAGGCTACCAACGAAAATAGAAAAATTCTAAGACAATCTCTTTTTATTGAAAATGTAAATTGAAACAAATCTATAGTAATAAACATTCAACCTTTGACCATAAAAAAAAAAGTTAAAAATCTTGGAAGACAAGTTAATTAGGAAGTGACATTCAACTACATAAATGGAAGGGTCTTATCATAGTTCTAATATCGGCAAATAAGTAAAAAAACAAATACATCAAGCTCCGATATTCTAGTAAATCAAGTATTATTGATCCCTATAATCACATTATGCCTTATAATTTTGACACAAATCCTCTTGTCTTGAAATTTTCTTCACTTGATTAAAGCTTCTCTAGTCTTCCACACACAAAAATTGTACTAATTACTTAAGTAAACTTGATTCGAATTCCAAACGATACACATTTTCATGAGGTCAAATACTACTATATTAAGTAGAAAAAACTTAGATGATTTTCTTTCAGAATAAATGTAATACTTTCTTATGATTATTTTTATTTTTTAAGTTTTGACTTAATATCTCCTCACTTTTAAAATTTATGATAATAATAATAATATAATATAAATAATTAATTAATTAATAAAAGGAGATAGGCTTAAAAGTGAAAAGGCTACCATTACTAAATAGAATAAGATAAAAAGACTATAAGAAGATTAAAAGTTCTTTCAATTAAATAGTAGGCTAACATTAAAACATACAAATTATTATATTTAATAGGAGGAATTTACTTTATAATAAGTGGTTCTTATTTTTTATTTAATTAAGTATATATTTTATTATATTTTAATTTGATGTAGGGGTAAATGGTATTTCAACTTTTAACTTTGTGGCTTCCCCCTTTTAATATAATGAATAATAATGATCAGTTGACTATTAATCAAAACTCTCGATCACAAATCATTTTGATCAGGATTCAGAATTAATCTTTTGAATTTATTCGAGATATGAATAAAACTAATTAACCAAGTTGAATTCGTAAGTGATGGAAACAATTCTAATAATCAACTGAGAACAAAAGAAACACTTCATTCCGTTTATAAAAACTTCCTCCTTTTTTATGATTTTTTTTGTTTGTACTAACCAATTTTGAGTTGTTAAGTGTCACTACTATAAACAAATCACATGATTTTGTACTAATTAGTTGTGAGTGTTAAACAACGATTGACTAATACAATTCCTTTTGAAAAGGCGGCTTAACTAATGAACGAAAGATGGAATCAAAGCACTATGTAAATATCTTCTTAAAATAAAGTGATTTAGCTTTTATTTAATACTGGCATGATGATAAAAACAACATCCTAAACATTAAACCTTAGGATTAACTTAAATAAAACATTTAAGCCCTCCTATTGTGGATCTTAAACTCTGAACACTGAATTAGGTGATAGTGTCAATAAATGAGGCACAAACTAGAACATTTTGTTCAACTTTACCTATTTAGCTGACCCAAGTCAATTTACATCACTCCATAACAAGAATGATGACATGAATTTTCATAAGAAAATCTCCACAAGTACCTCTTGAAAATTATCAAAGAGCGGTAGGCTGAGAATCATGAATTTTTCGATAGCAATAGAAATACAATGCGAAGTTTGATGAAATTGACAAAATCAAAGCCAATTATTACCTAACGAATAAAAAGGCTCTATGAATAATTCCATCATATACTATATTATATGTTGAATGATCATCATTATTATATGTTGTAGGTAGACAAATTAGTGTTTTGACACATTTTGAGCACTGGCAATGCTCAATCTTTTTACCTTATGGTGTTGGTGAAAAAATTGATATTGACAAGAGAATTGAGATTGTAATATGTTTTTGAAACTATGCCTCTGCTCAATCTTTTTACCTTATGGTGTTGGTGAAAAAATTGATAATGACAAGAGAATTGAGATTGTAATATGTTTTTGAAACTATGCCTCTGCAAATTTTGCTTTGTGGGGTTCTTGTTTTTGTTAACTTGCATTTGTATAGTGCTATCTTCTTTATGCAAGATAAGGGGAAAATACCTACTTTTACTATAGTTCAGTAAGTTGCTTTTGCACTGTCTGTTTGTACATGTATTGCATATCTGTAATTACTGAAGAGTTTCACATCGAATGAAAAAGAAATGGGCGATTTTTTTTACGCATGATTTACGAGCTTTCCTTGTGGATCACTTGTTTACATAAACGTTAGACTATTTACTTGATTAATTTCTAGTTATTCGTTATTTGAAATAAACTAAATAGTGAAAATTTAAAATATTGTTAACTTAATCCTTCCAAAAATATTTCTTTTCAAGGATTACTAAGGACCTAAAGTAATATCAAATTTGAACACATAACACTATGATTTGCATTTTGTTGAATCACTTTACATTTACAAATGTTCAAACTCCAACTTTCAATTTGTTTGTTTTGCTTTTTTTTCCAAGTCCGTTTTAAGAAAATAAAACTATTTCTTTCCTTTTTTAACATAATTTTAATTTCAATTTTTCTAATGACATTTAATATCATAAGATTAAAGGTCATTCTGATACATACATTCTATATATGTTTATTTTGAGACCAGAATCTTCTAAAGTCTACCATTTGACTTCCCCATTACCAAATTCCAACTAATATGGGTTTTCGGGTACGGATAACCCGAATATACAAATACGGGTATAGTTCATCAAATTTTAAGACAAAAGCGAAGTCATATGTTGTATTCCTTAACTAAGTCAAACAAACACAACAAAATCGTACCAGTTTCAAACTCTTGTCCAAAATCCCAATTTTTTCGCCAAGAAAAGGTAAACCCTAGTTCTAAAAATCCAATTTTGATGTTTTTTTTTGTTCAATTTGATTTTTTTGTGAAATTAAAATTGAGAATTAATTGCAGATGAGAATTGGGTCTTTGAAAGTTTGGATCTTGGTGACTATATTGGTGGTGGCATGGAGAAGTGGAGGGGTTTATGGGATTAGATTTGTGATTGATAGAGAAGAATGTTTTTCACATAAAGTTCAAATGGGAGAATCAGTTCATTTTTCGTTTGTTGTTATCAAATCAGAAGGTTCTTGGCATTATAGTGAAGAGGGTGTTGACCTTGTGGTAACTAAATTACTTTAATGTTTTTGTTTGTGTTCTCTTTTGTTGTTGTTATTCTCTGTTTGTTTGTTTGTTAGCTTGTATGTAGGTATGTAATTTGCAGTTTTTGTGATTTCTGATGATTGAGAATTGTACAGATTTAGTCTTTATTGAGATGAAAGGCGATAGAGTAGTTGTTGGATTGATTGTATGTCTTATTGGTTTGATTCTGCACTGTTAATAATGAAAGTAAGGTTTGGAATTCGAGCTTTGTTGTTTTGTTTGCAAATTTGTGGTGACTTTGATTTTAAGAATCATTAGACACTTGAATTGTTCGAGCTTGTGAGGTATGTAATTTGCATTTTTTGTGATTTTTGCTGATTGAAAATTGTAAAGATTTCGTCTTTATTGAGATGAAGGGTGATATAGTAGTTATCGGGATTAGTTATGTATCTTGTTGCTTTGATTCTGCACTGAAATAATGAAGCGCGGTTTGGAATTCAAGCTTTTTTGTTTTGTTTGCATTTTGTATTGACTTTGATTGTAAGATTCATTACACTTGAATTGTTCGAGCTTAATTGTTTTGTTAGCTGGTATATAGGCATGTAATTTGCATATTTTTTTATTTCTGCTTATTGAAAATTGTAAAGTTTTCATCTTTATTGAGATGAAAGGCATTATAGTAGTTATCGGATTAGTTATATATCTTGTTGCGTTGATTCTGCACTATAATAATGAAAGTGAGGTTTGGATTCAAGCTTTGTTGTTTTGTTTGCAAATTTGTGGTGACTTTGATTTGAAGATTCATTAGACACTTGAATTGTTCGAGCTTAATTGTTTTGTCAGCTGGTATATAGGTATGTAATTTGCATTTTTTTTTATTTCTGCTGATTGAAAATTGTAAAGTTATCATCTTTATTGAGATGAAAGGCGTTATAGTAGTTATCGAATTAGTTATATATCTTGTTGCTGTGATTTATGAACTACTGTTAATAATGAAAGTGAGGTTTGGAATTCAAGCTTTGTTGTTTTGTTTGCAAATTTGTGGTGACTTTGATTTTAAAATTCATTAGACACTTGAATTGTTCGAGCTTTATTGTTTTGTTTTTCAAATTTGTGTTTACTTTGATTTTCGAATTGTTGACGAGAAACTAACACTATTTTTGTTTATTTTTTTTACTTGTCTCTCTTCTTGTGTCTTTTGCAATTTCAATCCTTTTTATACACATAAAAAAGGACACCATTAAATTGCAATTTGGTGGAGGAAAGTCTATCACTTTTTTTTCTTGTGGGTTGGGAGAAATTGAGTCACAACTTTGAGAATTAGGATTACATGGGTTCATTTTCAACAAAGTTTGTATCTTGGAGCTGTAAATTGATGAGCTATTTTTTAAGACCTCGTAAGGATTACTTAAGTCAACTTTTCTGGTCACTTCACTATAGTTTTTTACCTTATGGCTCACGGTTCAAAACTTGGTGGATAATGGACCCGTACATCTAACCTTCTTCAGAACTTTGCTCAAATATCAAGGTTTTGTCTACACCAAGTTCGAACCCATGGTGGGCGCCCTACTACACATCACGTGCTGCACTCTTACTACTAGACCAAAACCTTTGGCATTAGTTTTGAACTTTGCTGCAATTGGTTCTTTATGCTTTTCATAGGATCCATATTTTACGTTCACTTCTAGAGAAGAACTGTGTTTTTATTCTCTGTCTTGTGAATTGTTCAATTGATGTTCCTATGTTGGTGGAAATAGGTGAAGGGACCTTCCGGGGAGCAGCTTCATGATTTTCGTGACAAAATAAGTGAGAAGACTGAGTTTGTGGCCCATCAAGAAGGAGTTTATCATTTCTGTTTCACCAACAAGTCACCCTATCATGAAACCATAGACTTTGATCTACATGCTGCCCACTTCTCATACCACGATGAGCACGCAAAAGATGGTTAGCGTGCCACTTTGCTTCATCTTACTTTGTTATTTGGGGGATCTTTACAAGAGATCTTACTTTTTATTATGATACTGCAGAGCATTTCAAACCGTTGTTTGAGCACATTGGACAACTAGAGGAAGCTTTATACAACATTCAGTTTGAGCAGCATTGGCTCGAGGCCCAGACAGACCGACAAGCAATAGGTATTAGCTTTTGCATATTTATTATATATGACTCTCCCACATTTCAGCAAATCAAAATTTTACCAATCACTTACCAATTATCTAGTAGAAACAGTCCTCTTCTCCCTTTAGCGTACACTTCAATGAGATAATTATCCTCTCCCATTTTCCTCAATTTTTCACGTGATGTTCGTCATAAATCCAGTGAAATGATCGTTATTGCTTCAGTTTCAGTTTGTTAAATCTAATTTTTATTTTTTTTCGTTGATCAATTTTACAAGCTTGAGGATGCATATCTCCTCCATCATGAATATGTGAATGGTCATGGCCTGTAGCACAAAATCTTGGTAATGCTAAAGAAGTGCGAGATTGTTTTATGCTATGTTGCTCGAACTCTTCAAAAATGTCGACGGGTGCATTTCGGATACTCCCAAAAGTAGTGCATTTTGGAGAATCCGACACGGCTGTGGCAACAATTTTGGAGAGTCTGGGCAACATAGGTTTTATGTACTTCATAGGTTGTGTTCTTTATATAGGATACTTATATTATATATCCACGACTTAGTTGTTTGAATATTCACACGCAGTATCACTTTTGTGTTCACTAGCAAGAAGAGAATATCATTTATATGATCTCTTTCTCTTGGCGTTGGTCTTGGCATCTCAATTTTACACTAATGACAAAAGTCGTGTTCACAAATCTGCCCGGTTCATGATACTCTGCATACTCCAAAGCTTGTAGTTCTAATACGTTGATATCGTTTCTATTTTATGCAGTGAATGAAATAATGAGCAAAAGAGCAGTCTACAAAGCTTTGCTCGAGTCGTCTGCTCTCATTGGCGTTAGCGTTCTGCAAGTCTACCTCCTAAAGCATCTTTTCGAACGAAAGCTGGGGCAGTCCAGAGTTTAGCTTTTGACAGAACTGAAGATATTTATACTACTGAATCTTTGAACTTCAAGTGTATTGCCTTACTGTACTGTAAAAACTAGAATGAACGGTTTTCGCCAGAGATTAAGTTGTTATAATTCCTTTAGTTGAATGTTGAAGGCTCAATAATCTTACCTGAAAAATTACAATTCCTTTTGGAATTTTATTTGGTTTTGTCTCTAATTTGATTTAATTCTGTTGAAACAACATTGATGTTGACAAACACAGTTTTGAAATAAGCAAAACCAAAAACATTGGCAAACCACAACTGGCAAGTTAATAGAAACAAAAAAATTTGACATAAAAAAAAAAAAAAAAAAAGTTCAGACAAGATCTTAATTATTCAGAGACGTTTCAATCTTAATAAAAACAAATGAGGCCTAAACAAGTAATTTGGGAGAAATCAAACTTTCTGAATAAACGAATCCTTGTAGGAAGCGAGCATATGAGGGAAACAATTCAAATGGTCCTTTGGATGTCCTAAACCCATGAGAAAAAACATTGTTCACGTACATGAATAGCATTTCACCATCCGCAAACATATATTTCGGCATGATATTTAAATAGATATCTCTTTCTTGAATAGTAAATAATCCAGTCCAAGATTCCTTGACACCATACTCTTTCATTACCCATAACTTAAAAGTGCTCCCCTCCGCATTTATACAAGTAGAATAAGCATAGAGCATTCCTTCTATTACTGAAACACCACGTGTTATATATACCATATTGGAAATATTGCAAATTCCATCTGGCAACGACATCTCTCCATACACCTCATTTGATATATTAAATAATACCATAAAGTACTTGTTTAAATTATCCTTACCGATCCAATGAAATGAACCACAAATAAATGCCAAAGAGTCCTCACGACGCATATGAGTGCTAAACTGACGATGCAATACACTACTGCCAAAGATACGAGGATGTTTATCAATTTTTCTCCAAGAACCACTCTTTAGTGCAAGGATTTTATTGCGTGATCTCAAATCATCACCATCGCCTTCATTGTTGTCAATCTTAAGAATCTTATAGTCATTACTAACCGAATCATATCCCAATCCGTAAGTGCTATGGAGTGCCTCTCTATGAGTGCCTTGTCGAAGTTCAAGATTAGGAAGTTGTATTGATTCATTTGTGGATGGGTTCCACAGTAAATAGCCATCACCAAAAAGAAGAACCAAACCATCGCAACAACATAATATTACGTATGTAGAAGGGCAACGACTAAGCTTTTGTAATGGTTGAGCCGATGATAAAGAAGAACAATAATATGAAATCGAATCAACTTTTCGGGCAACAAGAAATTTTTTATTATTCTTGGCATGATTGCAATGCTTTGTTTTTAAGTAATCCGAGGTGACCAATATTTTCCAAGATTTTGAAACACATTTGAATCGAAGAAGAGACTGAACAGGTAACCTGATGAGGATTTCCACAATTATTTCCTCTGGGACGTAGATTTTCATGTCCTACATATAAAATAATTAAAACAAGTGTTTTATTATTACGTGTGTATATATACATGCAGGTAGGAGCAACATAAATTATTTGCTATAAACAAATAATGAAAGAAAATCAAATTAAAACAAGAAATAACTTTGTTCAATAAAACTCACCCTATCAACAACATCCATCTGATTTATACTTTTTGAAGGCTTCACCTCAGCTATTTTTATCGACGATTTTCCTGCGATTAAAATTTTGAATTTTAGCCACATCTAGTATGTACTAAGCTTTCGTTAAATAGTCAAACAAGAACCAAAAAAGTTTTAAAAAAATTTAAAAAAATACTTCACAACAACCTTTAATATCAGGAAACATGTTCTTATTTGATGAAGTTCGAATAAAAGAGCAGGTCATAATTGATTTGAAAAGTTTAGCCTTTTTTCCCATCTTAATTAAGAGCTTGATGTTTTCTCTTTAGTTTTCACTATTGAAAATAGCTAGCAACGTCCCTATTTATAATACACATAATTTGAATTTATTTCTGAAAAATAGTAAACATTTTTTTTTAGGATTTTGTCTTTTACCATATTGGAGTTTTATTTTTTCTTAAAAGGAAAGTCAAAGTATTACCATAAATGACAGTATTGGATTTGGTGTGTTTTATTTATTTGTTTATTCTTAATTTTTAAAAGAAAATTACCGAGCCATTCATGCAAGACGTACAGTGTCTTTCTTTTTTACTCAGCAGTTTCTATAGTGATATTGTCAAAAATAAAAAAAATCCCTTCCATATGTGGTTAACATATTCTTGAACCATCATATGTTGTAGACAAGAGGATGTTTAATGTAATTTCACAAGTGGGACGTGGAGAAGATAGAGTGTACGCTCAAAACCCTCTGCTCAATAAAATTTGGCATGAAGGAAGATGATAAAATTAGCCAGAGGAGGTATGTATTTGGACTATAGTTTGGCCTCATGAGCTCAAATTTCTGAGACTGTCCATTTTTTTCACTTGACAAACACATAAATAGGAATTTGGACTATAACTTGGCTTCATGATCGAGCTCAAAACTCTTTCAGTCATGTCTATTTCACCGAGCCTATCTCCGAGACCATGTCCATTTTTCACTTAACAAACACATAAATAGGAATATGAAGTATAATTTGGCCTCATGAGCTCAATACTCTAGGCCGCATCTTCAGTCATATCTATTTCACCGAGCCTCTCACCAAGACTGCCCATATATTTCATTAAGCAAACACACAAATAGGAATTTCTATGTGGGTGTTTTTAAGCATTTTCTACTTATTAGGCAAAAACGATAGAATCTCATGAAATCAACAGAAAAATTTACGGTTGAAAGGTGCTTTACAAACCACACTATGTGCTTGTCTGCTAAAGGTAAAATAAAAAGATACAACATCAAACATTTTTGTCTTTCACATTTTGTTTCCCCAACAATATAACACAAGTTTACAACACAAAAGGGGACTTTGAGCAATGCCTCAGTCTCCAGCACCAATCCAAAAGAAGTTGTGGGGTTTCATTATGAATATGCATCCTATATTCAGCTTTTACAGAGAACATTGTCAAGATTCTGCATGAGGGCTCTGCATACAGCAAAACCATTTTTTCTGCAAAACGACAAGTATATTGGTGAAATTCTAATAAGAATGCTTCAAAGATTAATGAGAGAAGTAGCATATATGAAAAGTATAATCAGATGGGTCACCATTTGTCATTACATTAAAAAGCAGTCACGTGATTGTAGTAAGCTCGCAGCCCGGCTCATCTAGTCATATTAGCAAAGACGAGAGAAAAATCTAGCCTGATGATTCCAAAACTAAAGTTTGACAATGAATGACAGGACAACTCTTCCTAACCCAAGCCACAATGGAGCTGGTCAACTACTCTTACTCATACTGAAGGAAAAAAAATACAGAAGGGAAAAGAATGCAGCTGGTCAACTACTTAGATAACCTGACAAGTATTTTCTTTTCCTCAAAACGACTATGTAAAGGAAACACCATTTGAACAATGACATAATTAGTCTTGCTCTCTAATCCCTTCAATATTAAGTAACACTAGGTGGCAACTATTGAAGTTCATTACGACAAGTGTAGAAAACAAAAGGCTGAATAATATCACTCATTTTTTGGAGACCCTGGTACCATAGCAAGCTTGCAAGCAGGTTGACTAATTCATTGGGCAGTCTGCTACAGACCACAAGCATAGGTACCGTACCACCAAGGCTAGCAGGTGGGCTCACGTTGAAAACTACGATCTCTATGTCGTTAATTCTATGCCTGAACCACTCAACTATCACGTTGGGAACAACCCAGCCATCCCCGAGTAAGAAAAGCTAGGTTCTTCTTTCCAATGTTTAAAAGTAGAGGTATATAATATTGGGGTCCACCCCATAAAAAAATTATATCATGAAAGTACATTTAAAATTGTATTAATCAGAACCAAAAAATGTACAAAAGCAAATTAAATATTGTGTCATAAAAGTTATACTACATCTTCAAACTATGAAGCTAACAAATATTAATTAAAGAAGTTAATAGTTTAACACTTAGAATGAAAAGCTAAGTTATTGTCTTACAGTCTTAGTACGTACAAGATGAACAATCAAAGTTGTAAAGTGAACTTGAGGTTCTAGAGACATACAAGGCGGATAACCAATATTAATAGTATGCACATGATGAAAGCTACAAATGTCAAGGTGTTATCCCTATAAGACTTCTGCTCTTCATGGTTGCCCTCATGCGTTTAGAAGCCTACGTCACATCTAGAAAATCCTAGAGGATTCCCGATAAACATTGCCTCACATATTTTTTCCTTAGATAGTTGACTAGAAGGGAAGAGTGATTAGAGCAAATAAATTACATGAGTTCCCTAAATAATGGTTTTAATCCTATGCTTACACGGGAAGTTCCACTTGGAGTTCCAATAGATGATGTTTGATCTGACCACTGTACAATAATAATTTACTGATGCTCATGACCAAAGGGAAGTTCTCAACACAACAAGAATTGCTATCAGCCTAAAATACCTACTACCATGTGTTCTAAACTATAGCTGGTCAAGTTAATGCTCGGGATCTTAAAGTAATTAAGCTCAAGCTTTTGCATTAATCTAGTAAATTATTCTTAAATGATGATTATAAAGTGTGATGGAAATTTGATTTTGATAAACATGCACATACAATTCACTATACTGCAACCAAAATATTCTGAAAATATGAGACAGCAGAAGATATCTGAAAGTGGCTTAGTTAGTGTAGAGTGGATAATTATATCGTAGATTGGATATTGGCGTCCTTCAACTGTTTTGAGAGGGCCATAGAGTGGGATGGGATATCACCTATTTGATAAATGAATTATCCTCTGAATGGAAAAAAAATCTCTATGTGAAGATGCAGAATCACACAGCTAATGGCAGTTTAAATATGTGAAGAGCAAAGGGAAGAATTGTTAACATTTAGACCAAAAAGTGTAGAGGGTACAAGTCATTGAATCTACTCATCTAGAAAAAGAAGTTAGCAAAATAACTTACAGTTTGAGGTTTTAAAGGTTCTTCGCCTTCCTTTCTATTACCATCAGCCTTTGATGGTGAGTCAGGCTTGCCACCAGTTTTTTTCTCATCCCTAGCCTTGTTGAAAATCACAGTAAATCCCTCTGCAGAAGCTGGATCGTTGACATCCCATTCACCAAACTTAGGCAATGGTCGACCCTTTTCCTGCTTGAAGATAGATGTGAAAGCCGGTAAGGTAAATAATTGGACCAAAAGAAGAATACTTCAGAACAATATAATTGCCATTAGTCAAGTGAGTAATTTCATGAATGAACCGTGAACAAATACTATAGCAGTCGCAGAGAAAGAAGCTAAATTATCATTATGACACTACAATTTTGTTGATACAACGTACAAGAATACATATCTATGACTCCATCCCATAATCAACAAAGGACACGAGAAGAAGGCCAAAATTCTCCAAATCTATAATACTACATGAAAATTCGAAGTTGATGCATTAGGAAGCATGCACAAAGTGATGGACAACTCTGAAATTCCTTTGATCTCACCAAAGGCTCAAAATTTTGCCACTGCAAAAGGATGTGGAGAAGGTACGAACAACTTAAGAACAAAAGAAAAAACACCTGCTTGAAGTCTATATCCAAATTATCAGAACTGCTTATGTTCAATATTATGAAGTCTTCCAGCAACTGGCAAACTACAATATGCATCCATAAAATGTCAATTCTATTCTTCTTAAAATGAATTAGAATTCATATCAAACTGATTCCAGAAATTGTACCCTGGTATTGCTGGCATGTTACCTCTAAAAACTCGTAAACCACTATGATCCAAGTCCTCAATGCCATTAAAAGGGCTATGACAAATCAAGGAAGGTAAATGTACTCTAAAGATCATAACAAAACCATCATAGTGTCAACTACCTTTCTAAAACCACTCGACTTACCTCCAATTGGAGATATACACCTTCCCATTAGTTGATGCATGAGCAGATCAAAGCATTAAAAGGAGAAAAGACTAGAAATACATACATTGACACGGCTTATGAAATCCACACGAGGAAACAATGCAAACATTAACTTTAAGCTATTCAGATTTTCTCTATTTTTTTTCGATGACAAGGGAAACCAGCAGCTGCTACCCTTTAGGTGCGCTAGATTTTCTCTATTGAAAAAACAAGCAAATAGTCCACTGAACATAGAATGCAAAAACTTATCACTACTGGTAGGAAAGAGCCTATCTAATTAGCGCATCCAAGAAATTCTAAACTTGAATATCCCTGTATGGCCATAGAGATAGTAAAAATACACTCCAATTTGGAACATCTGTATGCATAGAAGTATACGTTTTAGTTATGTAACTGAGCTAAGTACCCCACAAAAAGTAGGGGCAGGTAAGGCCTGTGTATATCCTACCCTCCCGAGACCCCACTAGTGGGATTACACTGGGTATGCTGTTGTTGTAACTGAGCTAAGTGTATATTTTGCAAAAAGTAGACTCCACCTTAGGGGAAAATGGGGTAATTGCAGTTAAAACATCTTAAGACAGTCATCACATCAGATCAAGAACTACCCTTTGAATATAAAACAATGGAAAATAGTTTTTTTTAAAACTATTAAGTACTAGTAATAAGGAACCCACCGAAACCCCCAGCTTGTGACAGCAAGGGGTTGACCTCCTAGGTCAAGCTCATCGCACGGGGATTGCCTAGTGCGATTTACCTATCATGGTTTATGAGTTATTACATAAAAGCAAGTTTTACCCTGTGAGCACCCAAAGGATAGCAGCTGCTGGTTCCTTTGTCATAAAAAAAGGAACCCAACAAAGCTTTATCAAAAAACTAAACAACCTAACAAAGCAAAAACAATTTTCCTTTTGCACATAGTTCAATGAAAATAAACAAAACCCAACTGGATAGCAGTGATCCAGGAGGTCACTGGGAGTCCAGCTCATAACATTCCATTCCAATTGCAGTCCACTGGCCCCTTTCTTGTCCCCTTTCGAAAAGGGGTAGGGGCATTTCAGCTCAGTTTAACCATTCAAAGTCATACCAAAATGAAAAGCAAAAATTTCAAGAATCAAAATTCAACAAAATCAAGCTCTATACAGGATCTAGCTGAAAGTCAAGATTTTCGATCAAACTCAAACTCAAAAAAAAAAAAAAACCCAAGCAAATTCAGCAAAAATGAACCCATCAATGAAACCCCATTAAGCAAAAAACCCCAATAAACCCCAAAAACAAACAAACCATAATCATCCATTTACATGATCAACACACATATATCACATCATCAGCTAACAAAAATTGAAAAAAAAAGGGCAAGTGAAATCGAGTGAACAGAAACAAGTAATCGAGATGATTAAAAAATCAATCTTGGGGAAAAATTACATACCGACATGAATCCAACTACAGAGAATGAGAATTTTCCTCACTGGAATAGAGCAAAAGAGAAAGGAATTTTTGACAGAGAAAAGTATGAAAATGAAAATGTGTGTAATTTGGTATTAGGTGTATTGAGGTGTATTTTGGGAATATGGAACATATATATGGAAATGGGACTACACATTATTATACTCTTTTAAGATAACTAGACATGTTTATGTCAAATCAATTAATCTAAGCTTAGTAATTAAAAATAAAAAAAATTAATTAAAATAAAATGATAAATATTTATAAGAAAAATTTATATAAATAATATACAAATTTGTGTGTCTAGAAAAGGTAGAGTACACATGGACTTTATTCTTATCTTGTGTAGGTAGAGAGGTTTTCTAGTGATGAATGAAGAAAAAGTACGAGAAATAAACATATTGGTCAGTGATTGTGAGAGGCTCCATTTCTTGATTGGATGGGACATCAAAGGCCTTTGTCCTTCCAATTCTTGATAGACATGGAGGGGCGGAGCTTTTGATTTTTTGTGTTGAACGATGTTTTTTTATGTTGTTAAAGTTTGAACAATGAAAATACATAATGAGTACTTTATCTAATTGATCATGTCATGTACGAATAAGGTTCCAATCTAATCGTGATTGGTTAGAATGTCTTAGTTATATACATCATTATACTTTTAATTGACATTTATCTTATTGAAAAATAATTCGTCTCGTTGATGATCTTGAGCAACTCAAGATAATTATAAACACACAATATATATACAAGAAATAAGAGACAATAATTAGTGATTAATATAAATATCGAGTACGAATAAATTTGTTATTGTCTTAATTTTTGTGGACCAACCCCATGTGAATTTGTAAACCAATTTGCATACATACTCGACTAACTAGACATTGGGTCAATTTTTGAGTATAAAACGCAAGACAAGGAATATTCGGACTCCCCACTTTTATCTAATGTGTACCAATATAAAGTAAATAAGTGAATACAACTTATTTCATATTCAATCATTTAATTACACGATTTATATTTTAAATGAATTTTGATTTTAATTTATACCTTTCAAATATATTAATTTTTAATTTTTATTCCTAAAAATCGAACTTAAGAATATGAAATATTACTATACAAAATTATAAACATATACCTCGTAAAAAAAATTATTTGAGCACAAAATAAGAGCAAAAGTGCAAATGACCCTATATCAAGTTCTCATTGATCTTGAATTGAATATGAAAGTTTAAATGAACAATACATAAGACTATTGAAGTTTATACCATTATAATTTTATTGTAACTTTTTAAGTAATAAAATTTTTCTTACTAACTTTATAAATTGTGATTCAATTGTGACCAGTGGCGGATCCAGGATTTTCGTTCAGGGGGTTCGAAAAATAAAAATATAAACGTGTATATATAAGCCAACAAAACAAGATTTCAAGAAAGTAGTAGTATTTAGTTTTAGTGGCAGACCCTTGAATTTTTTTGGGTTTAAAATCACTCTTTTAGCATGTTTTATAAAATAAAAAACAAAAAAAAACGTGAAAACGGAACTGAAACCTTAAAAAAAACAAAAAAAAAACTGAAATTGAAAAGAAAAAAATAAAACGCTACTGCAGGGATTCGATCCCGCAACTTGAGACTTAATTTTCAGGGAAAATACCACTAGGCTATCTCTTTCTCCTTGTCATTGAGGGGGTTCAAAATATATATATCCAAAATAAATACAGAAAATTACCTTATATATACAGTGTAATTTTTTGCCGAGGGGGTTCGGGTGAACCCCCTGGAACCAACGTGGGTCCGCCCCTGATTGTGACGATGTATAGTTAAGCGCAAATCCTGGTAAAAAGAAGTAAGTGAATTTCGAACTTAAGTTAGTGACCCTCGTAAATTTCTTAGTTATAGCCGTATAGTCATAATTATATGTTCCCTAGAATCTGATTGATAATCCATCTTATAAGCAAAAAGGATTAAGGAAACTAATCATGTTTTTTTTTTCTTTTGGGGGTTGAGACTCCTTTTTTTCCAATAGGCCTATAACCTATTCACATTACTCAATTATTAGACGCTACTTGATTTTGTCGTGTTATGAAAGCCAAGATTTGACTTCTACATTTACTATAATTTTCTTTAATTGGTAGAACCAAAAAAAACAGAACAAAACCATTTCTACATATATATTCTGTTTCCAACTACTAAATAAGTTCAATAGCATTACTCAACCAACAAATCATGTTTAAATATAATAATGAATGGGAACGTATGTGTCGTCTGCCCTTTCTTTTATAGTACGTCCCAAAAAGAATGTCACATTTTCATAAGTAGAACACTAAGCTCTCGCTATGGACGAAATCTGAGGAAGGACTACAAAGGTATATTATACATAATCTTATTATGCATTTTTTGCAAAAAAAAATTCCACTTTCCACAATTTGAACCACCTCCTAGGGTCTCCATTGAAGATAAGTTCGTGTGAAATGATCAATAAGGTACTTCTAAGTTTCATTAGCTGATTAAAACGTAGTTGTGACATCTTACAACCAAACCAACAAAAAACAAAAATAATAATAGTAGATTAGAGTAGATGACATGATTAGTATAGGAGAGGATGTTGAATGGATGTATGGTACATACTAAGCAATGAAATCAAAAACAAAACTATCCGAAATAAGGTGAAAATGACCTTCGTTGTGGACAAGATGGAGGAGACTAAGTAAAAAAATAACAGTTAGTCAAGTGTTGGGTGACTCCCTCATCAGTATTCTCCTAAACACCTACTATCTTATTTTTCGGTTTTAGTATTACCTAATTTCATTTATTATTTGTTGTTGCTAATGTTCTGTTCTTCATTTTTTTTTTAACATGCCATCTTTGCTACTATATTTGCTTTATATACTGACTCGTAATATGTGAAACACAAGCCGAAGGTCTAGCAAAAACAAGTCGGTTGACATGATTAGTTTAGGCTTATGGAAAGGTACAAGTTGAAGGTCTCACAAATTTCATGCAGTGAGGAAATCTAATCAAATAGGAGAGATAGACAATGCCAGGATAAAATACTTAAAAGAGCGACCATGTTCGCCATTTCCAAAAGAAATACCAGATCAAGTATAGCATTTATAAGCTGATGTAAGAGTTGATCTGATGCCAATCGGTGATCATAGGTAACTAATTAAGTTCTAAAGCATGAAAGAATTAGCACCTACCCATTTCCCAAAATAAATGTAGACCTCCTACACTAAACCCCCTGACAAAAAGAGAACGACTTTATCTACACGGGGATGATATTAAGGCTGTAGGAGCGTCTTCTGAATCTGTTGCAATGGAAGGAACAACAAAATAACAGAGCTCCTCGCCACTGTGCAAGAAGATCACCACTTGTAATGCATAACTCACTACCCTCAAGATACTAAACTGCCATGTACATGACCAGAGTGGTGTGGCCAACTACCTAGACATCCTTGAGGCAGGCTGTGCATGGACTCAAATTTGTAAGCAATACCTCTCCAAATCTATGTTGTGAAGTTGATGTCGATCAGCCAGTCTGCATGAGACAAAGTGAAGGTCATCAGCATTTTTCTTTGCTGAATTCGAGTTAATTGACCAGTAAATCAACCAAGCAGAAGACCTATTATAAGTCTTAAACTTGATAACTAGAATTGCCCAATTCATGTAAATTAGGCATGCACGACAATGGTTCAGTAATTATATGTTATTACTACTTGAGTGGGGCAGTACATGACAGGAGAGCAACTAGAACACAGCCCAATGAGGGAAATTAGACAATGAGAAAACAGATGGTCAAGGCACACTAGCACCGAAGTTTCAGACGTGAACATGCATATATTTGAGCACATGTAGAAACCAAAGTCACAGATATTTCCGTCAATCACGTATTAAAAGGCATGCTTATCATAGGACACCCACAGGAATCTGCAGACACCCCACAGAAGTGCAAATCATATGCCATCAAGTAGAGCAAGCTTTAAGCACTCAACAAATTGACAGAACTAATGGTACTCCAACAACCTTTATAACAACCTCATCCAAAGAAGGTGAAGGAAACAAATTTCGAGAGATCAAAGAACAGAATTCTTATCACTTGACAAAGCAGTGAACAAGTGAGTGGTTTCAGTTACCAACTACAGCCAAACAAGAGAAGAAAAATGAAAAGAGGACATACTTACATTTACATGGCAACCACAGGGTGATCAAATATATGCAATTTTCAGGAAAGCTGCACAAGGGAAGCTTGTCTCAACCAAAACCAAATCCTTCACTAGCCTCATGGATAGCCAAAAGCAAACGTTCTTGAAGTTGTTCTTTGGAAGTATACTCCGGAAGGTCGAGTTGGTTGAAGCTGGAAGGAAAAGACAAATGACAGTAAGGGTCACTAAAGCTTTGCTATATACTATCACCCAGATGGCATCTACTTAATTATGAGCGAACTACTGATAAGCATACAATAAGTTTGATATACAAGCACCAACCAGGTATGTGCAGATGGAAGCCTCTCAGGAGCTCCATAAGCTTTGTGAATCTGAAATCTCTGAGGGCCAGAAATCCCTTGCAATGCCTTGAAACCCTCCAAAGGAACCTAAGGCCAACAGCACCCACAATTAATCACAACGAAGAAATCCACAGGGCAGAGACATTTACAGGGGAATGCGCATGCACTATACTATGTAAAACAACCAAAGGACATACAGAACCCTGAACCACCAAACAAAGGGAAAGTAAGATCTTTTATTAAATGATTGAACAGTAGATATACTGGGGAAACAAACATCAATCTGCAATCACAAATTACCAGAATTCAGCAAAACACATAACAGAATTTTGAGCACCTGGATATTTGGTTTGCGAAGAGAAGAGGATCTTTCTCAAGGAAAACCGACTTTGGTACAAAATTGTTCTTTACTAAGGTGGGGAAGGAGGGAGAAAGGGGTTCTTGTAAGTTTGGTTCCACATCAAGAAACAAATCATATCGCCATTTAGCAGATTCTATATGTGACAAAAAAAAAAACCGTGGGTACAATGATATCTACTAACCTTGGATGTGCCGGTCACAAATTGAAGAAATCTTGCCATGTCTTCCTTGCTAAAACCTTTAACGACCTCCCAAAACCACTGAACAGCAGTAGATGCTGTGGTATATCCAGTATATTCAGTGTTGGCCTTCAGATCTTCCACTGCATATAGAATCATTATAAGAAGCTTCGTAGGAAACAACATGGTGTATACACAGCAATGGTGGAGAAGCATGTCCACTTACTGTCAATTTCTGGTAGACCACTTATCAAAAGTTCAAGCTCTTTATCATTGAAAATGGAGATAAGTTCACGTGGTACCAATTCGCTGAAACCTTCAAGGAATGCATTTATTTGAGGGCGAATTGCATTTGTCAGAATATGGTCAGCAACGAGATCAACATATTCGTGCTTTGTCTCTTCTGTGACCCTTATATTTCTTCCTCCAGGTTTAAGCTCATAATCAGTAACCTTGATCATGCAAGATTAAAAAAAAGTTACTTTAGGTATCACCTGAACAGAGCAATATATGACTTGATGTTGCTCATTTAGCTTTTTTCATTTTTTTTTTGGGGTGCGGGGCTGGG
>NW_006239000.1:1083366-1110937 GCF_000226075.1 Solanum tuberosum
TTATGTATACTGACCTCTGTTTTCTCATAAAGAATGAGTTTTTCCTCATCTGCATCCATGCTAAAAGTCAAATCTGGTATATCACTCACATCATTCTAGTATAGGAAACCAAGAAACCATCAGAAGTTCCATAGATGAAATAGTAGATCAGTTACAAATTACTGCATCTTAATAAAATCTCACCTCCAGCATCCACTTCAAGTTCTTATAGTAATCAGGATCGACAGCCTCTATATCATGATATGTGACCTTCACACCAAGGATATGTTTGTAGAATGACCGGGTAAAATGAACATCCAGCAACTGCCCGTCAAATAGTGCTTTGGCAACCTATAAAGAGTATCACATCAAAGGCTTGAGATTAAGATGTGAAACAAGGATAAAATTATGGCTTGGATATTAAAATTAGTTCCAGAAGTCCTACCACACGGCCTACAAATTTGAAGTATGAGAGATGTTCAGTTTGATAAACAGAGTTTGGGTTAGGTTGGAAAGTTGCATTATTCCCAACAGTCGTAAACAGCAAGGCTCCTTTGTCAAATATGACCCTTGATAGCAATTGATACCACTCTCTTGTCAAACCACCAGCATCAATACCCTCTTCACCTTGAAAATGCACATTTAACCGTCCTTTCAGGTCTTGATTGGGTCGCATACGCAACTGATTATAAGAATCCTCCAACACATAAGCCCGCCGAACACTAATTCGCAGAGGACCTGAGAGGTGCTGTTCATGCTGCTGCCTTATTCTTGAGCGAAAATAAGCTCTTTTATTGTCAAAATCAATGAGGCGTGGGGCTTTCAGCATCACACAAAGCGATTTCTCCAGTAAGCCGGGGTTCTGCCTGACAAAAGCGTTAAGCAAGCGCCTATGCTTTTCCGCAAATCTTACAAATGTTACAGCACCATCTACTCTTTTATGTGAATCCCCAACAGACTTGGAGGACAACTTGACTGAAGTACCGGCTAATTCTTTCACTTCTCTTGCAGTTGCATTGATATGATCTTGCTGCATAATAGAGATGTTTGCCTGAAGCTTCTCACACAGAACAAAGAAAGCCTCAATAAAAGGTAACAGACGCTGAGTTCCAGGGGGCAATGGAGAAGATACAGATGAAGCACCGGCTTCATGTATATGCTCCCCAGTGTTGGTACTTGACATAACTGAAGAAGAAGTGCTCTGGGTGAGCTCTAACTCCATGGTGCCTATGCATTCACTCAGGCCTTCCCACAAAGGTTCTAGCGCAACATTTAACTTCCACATGATGTTATGCTCATCATGTTCTTCCTCCATAGATGTGTCTGTATTGCCATCAGCAGAAGCTGTACTTAGTGAACTAAGAGTTTGTAGCACACGAAGGACTGCAGCTCCAGCCATAGATCCAGCACTCAATCCCAGCATGTGTGTATTCTTAAGTGTGATAAGCTCTTCCACAGCTGACTTGCTCAGCCTTTGAGTCAACTCTGAAAGTTCAGAAATGAAGAACTTCCGATGTGGAGCAGCAACTGAGGCTAGCTTCTTCAACACCTCACCCGCAAGCATGTAAACTTTATCTGAGAGCCTAAACGATATACACTAGAGGTCAGATAGTTGCAACACAACATTTATCTTTCAGAAGTGAAGAGGAAAGATAAACCAAAATGGGAAATCAAGGAACGGAAAATGAAAGATTTCAAATCACGAATAGATAGAAACAAAAAATATTTAGGCAAATCAAGGTACAGAAATTTAAATAGAAAAATACCCTTCATGACCAAGAAGACAGCAAAGATTGTGCAAATCAGAATGTGGCAGCTGCAAGAAGATGTCATGAATGTTTGTGCTTCCATTGGCATCAGATGAAGGGTTGGCAGAACCAGTGCCGCTATCATCTTGAGGGGACTTTATGTCTGGCAACGCAGGATCTTTCTGTATATCACTCATAGTTTCATTGCCATCAGGATTATCAGAACCGTCAACTGTTTCATTATGAGAACGGTCTACTGTTTCTTCAGAATGAGACTGACACTCCATCTTGGATGCTGCAGTATAGACAACTACTTGAAGGAGTCCCATGACCTACACAGTACATTCAAGGAAACAACAAATGTATCTGAATTAACTATCGCCAGACCTAAATATTTCAGTAGCATCAAAGCATTTGACCATAACCTACCTGTTCAAGATGTGCTATGCTGCGCAAAAAAAGTGGCTGGTTCAAGAGCTTCAGAAACAAAACCAATGGAATATCCCTCTTGTTAGAGCTTCTAAAAGGATTGGAGGAATCTCCTCCAACAATTTTCTCCTTGCCTTTGTCCCTCTTGTTTTCCAAACACTTCACATCTGACCACTCTGGAATAAGCGAGAGATCAAAGTAGAAAAGAAGACTGGCAACAGCAGAGTGGTTGGTAGCGAGGTAAGTTAAGATCTCCAGTATCCGCCGCAATACCAGTGGAGGAAGACCTGGGAAATGACTTAAATGGTTAGCAACAGACCATTTGTAAACAGAGACCTACAACGTCACTTAAGAAGAGACAGATACCATCAAATAGTTGTGATCGTCCATAAACAATATTCGACTGACAGCCATAAAGTCTCTGTGAGTTAATGGTTGTTAAACCACCAACAGTCCCTCCAGTCTCAGGCTTGATAGCTTCAAGAAGAAGGTGGACTAGAACTGCTCTTGTACTGCTATGAGCAGACAAATTCAACAAGAGTCTTTGCAACAGACCTTTCCCAAGAGGCTGAAAACAAATATTGAATGTCTCAGTTTAAGTTGTTGAGCACACATCGTAAAATAGAAAAACCAAAATATTACAATGTCAATTACAACTCTACAGAAGCAAGCCAGTTGTTTGATGACAGAAGCATTTTCATTTCAAAGGTGCTTGATCGGTTGATGCGAAGCAATTTACCTGTGCTAATCGCAAGAGGCGGATCAATGCTTTCAAGCCATGAGCATCTAAAAGTGGCTCGCCTTCAAGTTCCTTCAACTTCAAACTCTCTGAAAAAGAGGATGAAGCCCTCCGGGCAATTGTAACACCCACACCCCTGTCCATAACTGTCTGTCTGTCAAATCCCAGACCATTTCTACGACCATGAAGCCTGTGGCTGCCTCCAAACAAGCTGCGTGCTTGGTAATGACTCATAGCTCTGTCCCGAAGCATTTGCGCTTCAGCGAGTAACGTAGATGGCAATGCTGACAAAACCGCTTCTGATGATGTTAACAGAACCTGACAAACACCACAAAAAAAAAAAACATAAACAAAATGTTATAACATTCAGAGGAATGGGCCGAAAACACTCTAGGTACAGACCTCTTCACGCAGATCAGCTGGAAATGTGGCTATGATTGAGGCATTATCCATTTCCACAGGCTGACCTTCAGCCTGCTGTACGACTCTTTGAGCACGTTGTTGGGCAAGAACTTCTGCTTGAATATCCGGAGGGAGAGCAGCTAAAAACTCTGGATCAATATCTTCAGCTGTCGGTGCTGTATAAGTTGGAGGTTGAGCCTGAGCCTGCTGTGATGCAAGAACCTCTGCCCGAAGTTCTTCAGGAAGTGCCTCTAGAAAGGTTGGATCAATAGCATTTGCAGTAGAAGCTTCATTATTCAAACTAGTTTCATCAGTTTGACTAGCATCTTGAACTTCCTGAAGGTTCTGAGTCACTGATGGATCCTCTGGCAGAATAGGCAATGGTGGGTCACTCTCCCTTTCTGTTTCTGTACCGTGCATGTGTATATCTGTATCCTCCTGAACTACAGAAACATGATGAGCACTGGAATCCAGCATTGCTTCCCCAGATATTAACAGTGGCTCATCAGTTGCACGACTGTCTGTTACAGTGATTGTGTCATTGTGTACATCAGACGAGGTTGCATTGCATATGTGTACATCCCCATTAGCAGTCCTATCATGCATCACAATGCCTTCACCTTGTATAGATGACACAGAATAACCTGCAGTTCCCTCTATGTTATCACTTGGATTTGCATTTCCTTCTCCAATCACCATGCTTCCGTGACCATCATTTGACCTGTCCAATAGTACATTTTCCATAGGATCAACAGCTTCTGGGAATTCACCTACCTGATCAGCAACAACCTCCAGATTGTATTCTTCCCTTTCACAAGACTGAACTTCAACTGGTTGACTAGATTCTTGCCCACTATTGTTATGGCGATCATCATTTTGTTGACCAGCAGTGCTATCACCCTCCATCTGCTGTTGATTCTCACCAATTACAGGTATGTCCTGCTCTCTCTCCAGCAATCCAACAGGAGGATTAGTAGCTGGAGCAATTCTGCTTAGTTGACAAATGAACTGCTCCTCAACCATCTGGGCAATAGCAGCAGACTGACCACCTGCTTGGGGTTGGCCATCATCAGTCCACCTACCATCACCAGGCCTCCGGCCTGGAACGTGTAGAGACTCCAAACCAACAGAAAAGTCAGCCAAAGGTGGGGGTGCTGCACCACTGAGTCTGTCACTGAAAATGCTAGACGGTGCCCTATCAAATGGGAGTACTGGAGAATCAAAAGTGTAGAATCGAGCTACATCCAGCCTACCAGCAGATAAGGTTTCTGAGTCTCTGGATGAGTTCCCAAGAGATGACCAGACAGGAGCAGAGTCACCAGGCAGTGATGGCCTCAAGAGGAGAGGATGTTGCAGACCAGTAACTTCAGTAACAGATTGTTCCAAATTCCTAGTTGTTTGGCGCCGGCGCTCAAAGCCAAAGGTCCTGCGAAGACCAAAGAGGTCATCAACGTTCCACCCTTCAATTGTCTCACCTCCAACATTAATAAGGCCACCACTTGTTCCAGATTGCCCTAAAACTTGTAAATGGTCAAGGCCGTCCAGGGCTTCCCTCCACCTAACCTCAATAACTCGATTTTCATGAAACTCATCATCCTCTTCATCAACCATGTCATCATTGTATTCACCTCCCAGGCCAGCATCATCATGCTCTTCCCCATCTGTATCAGCCAGAGACATCAAGCCAGTGCCATCTTCAGCTATATCTTCATCCTCATCCTCACCATCATCATCATCCTCGTCATCCTCACCGTCATCTCCCATATCATCATCTTCTTCACCCAGTTCATGATGTGCCCTATTCTCAACGTGGAAACCCATGCCAATTTGCTCTGTGTCGTTCAAAACACCATTGTCTTCCATCTCATCACGCATGTAATCCAACCCAAGCTCGAGAGGAGGATCGCCTGCATTTGCTTCTTGCTCAGTTCGCAATTCTTGCACCATGGACGGGTCTGTAGTCACATTCTCATTGCTGTGATTCTCAGAAGCACTAGGCGGCAGTTGCCCTGCATTTGAATTAGGAACCTCCGGCTGGCCACTTCCATTTCCACTGGCCTCTATATGTTGAAAGGCTGATGTTGTATTCACCTGATTATCCGACCTACCATTAACGGCAGTTGTCTTTTTCTTGTTCACAGAATCAGTTTTATAAAGTTGCTCACTAGCATTGGCAGCCCTTGTTAGGCTTTCCAATGTTTTAAGAATTAGATTCACAACTTTTGGAGCATCAGGGTGATCCAAATCAATTGCTTGAAGGACACCAGATAAGGACTGGACCAATCCTCCATCTATCATGCTTTTGGCTATTTCGGGAGAACAACCAGAACCGGGTAGGTCGCCTGAGGATGAGTTCTTGGACAAAATGGAGTATGCCAGATCAACAAAAGCAAGGACCTTTTTATCTGGCAATAAACTGCTACGGGCAGAGTTGCTTTCAGACTTCACAAATAAAGACAAGGCTTTCACAAGTTCATTAATAACCCTCCTACGACCTTCACTAGATCTGCCAGACAAAACTACGAGAAACCATGAAGCTTTTTCAGACAGCTTGTCTCTCCATTCATCAGGTCCTGCAGATTTATCGATTGAAAGGGGAAGAAGCCGTTGCAACACATGATGAATAATACCGCCATGACCAGGATTCTCTAGCTGATGGGGTCCCCGTAATTGACACATCTCCAGATCCCTTCTCAGGATAACCCCAAGAGCATGTACATACATCATAAGAATGTCACTCAACAATTTGAGTACAAAAGTAACTTTAGCAAGCCCTGCTGATTTCTCTGATACACTGTCAGACTGAACCTCCCGCACCTCATCAACCTTTGATTTCCCCTTTACTCTGACTATGGGCTCATCAACCTCCATAGCACAGGCGTTTCCCATACAATCTTCAACCAATCCCTGTGTAGGAAATGCTGCTACTATTTCAAGAAGATGATCAATTACCTGAGAAATATTTGCAGGGATCTTTTTGTGGCTTTTAGAACACTTTCCTGATCCATCATGGGATTTATTATCAGAAATTCGTACACACTCATTAGAAGCTCCAAACTCTACAGATGTTTTGCCTTTCTCTTTCTCTCTCTCCTTGTCTTTCTCTTTTGATAAGACAATGATAGATCTCCCTCCAGATGATTCCAGCTGGCAAACCGCACCTGCAGCTTTCACGAAGACTCCAGGGTCTCGACATATCACAGGTGCCATAGATGTTAAAAATGTTTTAACAGAAGTACGACCAGCATGACGACTTCCACCAAGGGTCTGACGTATCTCCATCTCCATGGCTGTTTGCAGGGTCTGAGGATCTTCAAGAAGATGCCTAACAATGGCAGATGCCATGGTATCATATCCAGGGAAGTAACAAGATCTTGGGAGATCAAAAAGAGAAGTCATTCCTCCATTTTCAAGAAACTGAATGGCAAGAGCATGTGTTTTTGTCAAGCGTGCACACAGCTGAAGAGCAGCCTGCATAACCATGGCTGGCGCATGTTGTTTAACCAAGTCACAAGCAAAATCAAGCACCTTCCCACTCTCCTCTATACTCAAATAACCAGTAGGTTCCCCAAATATTTTCTCAAAACCAATGGATGATTCATCATCTTCGGAGACTAGTGTTGACTTCTTCTCAATAACTGCTTCAGGAACTTGGGATGGGAGATGCTCTTCTAAAGATTCTGGTAAAGATGCAGCTATGACTCTTTCAGTGTCATCACCGGAGATCTTAGGCCTAGTTTGCAACAGATTAAATAAGATTAGCAGCAGTGCACTGATGCATCTAGGAACCATAATCTCATTTTCAGCTCTAGCCTTGAACTTCATCAATATCTCAAGTACTACAGAGACAATATCATTCTTTGCTGCAATTTCCCGTATATTTTCATCTTCAGAAAGAAGCAATGCTAAAGTATGTGTTATCATACACAAGGCACCAGTGTCCCTGGAAAATTCCAGCTGGCAATCTTTCAACTGGTAAATCATATATGAAGTCACTTTTGCACGATCTTCTCCTTTGTTCCGATTGCAAAGAGTCACAAGTAAATCCATTAACGGGAAAGCCATTGAGTCGGCACTCTGAAACAACTTAATTGTTGCAGCAAGGACATCTTCAACAGGTGGTGGCTTAGTTTGTTGTTCTTCAGATAGAACCTCCACCGTTTTATCAATACTGTCAGCTTTGGAAGTCTCTGATGAATTCCCAAGTGACAAGGCAAGTGCACGAGCCAACTCATCATCTTCTTGAGCAGGATCTTCAGCATGACTAAACAACCACTCCATAGCCATCTCCACACTGTTCGTTTCAACTCGTCTTAATGCCTCCTCAGCTCTTCCTCTTGAAAAGCCCATCTCAACAATGGTAGAAATAGTAGTCTCATCAGGTGGAGGAGCCATTGCACGTGGGTTTGCAGAACTTGATGACCCACTGCGATTTCGTTTCACATCCCCAACACCACAGTAGATGTAAGTTATAAGCATAATAATAGAATTAATAAACCCTGGATTACAACTGGGGAACATCTGATGGTTCCAAATAGGAAGTGTAACATCTAGAACCTGAGACTGCAGCATACGGACAAACACTTCTGGGTCTCTTGGAACAGGAAACAACCCAATAGACAAACCGACAGCAACTGGCTGAACAAGGAGCTGCGCTTGGGATGTTGAAGTTGGAGACAAGAGCAAAGCCGAATTGACAAAATATTCAAGCAAACGGCAATAACTCTGCAGAGTACCAAGAAGCCACGAACTGTGAGATAATTTGTTTTCCTCACCACTGTTTTCAGGAACCATTCCAGATGTCAGTACAGAATACGGAAGTGTCCACAACAACTGACTGGTTGCTTCAAATGTTGTTAGAAGCTCCTTAAAGGTTCCTTGGGCATAGAAATTGTTAATCATGGACGCATAACAGGTACGACGCCTGGCATCAAATGTTAGGGTCAGCATATCATCCACAACCTTACCAAGATATCGACACTTGACAGAAGGTGGTATATCAAGCGCAGTGGCATCTGGATATCCTGAGAAACCAAGAGCCTCAAGGAAAACTTTGGCTAAGGCAGTTCCTATGCTCTTTGAAGCTGAACTTAGAGATCCTGTTTCAGTTCTCCGACGATTTGGAGATGTAAATCCTTTAACAAGAGCCATAAAGAAAGAACGCATGCTAGAAGAGAGCTTGTTCAGATTATCTAAAACCAGAACACTGGGAGGTTTTTTCTTCACCTCCTGGATTGTACTCTCCACAACACTGGGAGCAACTTCAGAATCAGCTTGTAAACTTTCCAAATGCCTACTGGTCCTTCCACCACGAATTCGTGCTAACCCATGTCTACTACGACGATTAAAACCGTCACTTGAACGAATTACAGAAAGAAACTCACGTTCTACCCCCCATTGAGTGTGAGAACTATTCCTGATAGAAACAGGATTCATGTATCTAATTGAAGGAATATTAGTCTCATCATCACTGTCTCTACCTCCTATATTGGAAGAACCTGCTTCTACATTTTGAGGCTCTACTTCCACGTTCTGTTTCTCATCCACCTTAGAATCACAACACAAGGAAATTTGCCAAAGTACTTCCTTATATGCTCTCCCAAGATCCTTTAAGACATCAGCATCTGCAGTTCCTAACTCCGAAACCACAGTAGTACTTCCCTTCAACAAAGAATTGGAGAGAGATAAAATACCTTCAAGACTTGAAAGGTTCTTCAACACAGTTATCCTCTTAGCAGAGTCCACCTTAACAAGCTGAGATCCTTGAATTTGAACTATAAGTTCATTTGTTAACTTCAAATGTTCTCTTAAAAACGAACAAACTGCACGAGCAAGAGAAGCAGAATGTTGTGGAGAGAAATTCTTAAATGCAACAGATAAGGTCTGACCCATAGAAACAGAAAGTGGCAAGGCAGGCAAAGTGAACAGCTGCAGAACAGCTTCAATTCCTTTCTTCTCAACGAAAATACGGCATGTATCAGAATTCTGAAGAATTGTTTCAAGCAGACGAGCAGCATTGCTTATACATTCAGGAAGAAAAGACTCTATGTTTGGTACCAAAGAATCAGAAGATGGTTCGACATGCTCCAAACGTTTAGCCTTTTGTGAGTCTTGCTCCGGCAAAACCACACCCCTATCCTCACCTTCTGTTTCCATCGGAACAGGGTTAGAAGAACTAGGACTGTCAGATGAGGGTGTAATAGCTTCTAGAACAGATCCAAGTTTTGCAATCTCCTTCAAGATCTCAATCATAGTTTCCACTCCAGGTCCACGCAACGAAGAGGTATGCCGCATTAGTTCATCCAGGCCACTAGACAAAGATCCAGTAGTATCTCCACTAAGGGCTCTGACATATGTTTTTGAAGTGAATATTTTTACAAAACACCTCAAAGCATTGCGATCTTTCACAGCCTGAAGACCATTGTTATTCAAGCACAATGCATCTAAACACTGAGGTATGCAGGTGATAGCTTCTGCAGAGCAAACAACCCCATCCATAATGGCATCAATGAAGGCAGAAGGAAGACCAGCTGCTTCCAATACAGGGAAGCAGGTAGGATCTTTGTGAATAAGATCACTCATCACAGTTGCAGCAAGATGAAACACGCCTCCACCAAAATCCTTAGCTCTTCTGAAGATTATGCTCAAGCACTGAGGCAACAAACTCTCCTCTGAACCATAAATACGAGCAGTGGTTCCAGGAGCATAGGTTCCCAAAGATATGGCACGTAGTAAAGCTTTCATCAGTAATCGCCGATGATAAGCAACCAACACATCAGAATAAAGTGCCTGCATGCTGTCTGGCTCGGAAGAAGTACCAGCAACAATCTGTGAACTATTAAAGTCAGAACTTTCGAGATCACTACTAGCAGTTGCCAGCTTTACACCATTTTCAACACGAGAAACTTCCACATTAAGGCGTGCTATGGTGTCATCCAAACCTCCCAAATCTCTGAATAGTGCAGCAGCTGGATTACTATAATCCATGAATGCCTCTAGAACATGAACAGCCATGCTAACTAAATGCAAGTGTTGAGGATCCGTATCTTTAAGTAGCGGTAGAAGAGTAGGGATGAACCCTGCTTCTCGCATTGCTGAGCACCCAGATGAAGATGAGACCAAAATGGTAACAAGAGATAACAAAGCCTCAGCAAAAAGAACAGACCATTTTGAGGAGTTGCTAACGATGGAATCAATGGCCTTTTGCATAAGGCTGGAAAGAATGCCACGATGCCCCCCAGATGTTACAGCTGTCAACACACTTGGCTGGCGTGACCGATCTTGACAGAGAGCAACCAAGGAAACCAGACACAAAATTCTAATCTTCTCAGGAACCGCGTCTTCGTAGCTTAATAAGGCAACCAACTCATTAATGAACTCTGGTTCACTGTTGAAGAATGAAACCAAATCATCTGAATCACTGCATGCTTGAACAAGAACTATAAAAGCATAGAGGCGTATGCAAGTGTACTGCTGTCGAGAAGCTGGGGAACTGAATGCCCCAGCATACCGCAATCTTGTCAAAAGAGGAAACCTCAAACTAGGAGGAACCTTGTACTGCAAGACTAAACTGTTCAAAAGTTCAAGATCTGACTCTTTTCTGTTGTCAATGTCAGGCAAATGGATGATCTGTAAACCAATGGGAGCATTGGACTCATCTGAAGATTCAGTAGCATAGAATTCAAAATGTAAGGTGCGGCCTAACTCATTAGCACTTGCATCAGAGCTGTCCTGCAGAGCACACGCAATTAACCCAAGGCCTTCTTCTTTTCCTCCCCAACCCTGTGCAAGAGCGAACAGCTTTGAATTAAGAGAAGCATCTCTAATGACATATTTCCCTATTGTTTTCTTCAAAAAGGCAGCCAAAGTTTGCAAACACGCCTCAACCACATCCGCATCGGTGGAAGCAAGCAACGCTGACAAGTGATGCTGCACCACCAAGAGAAAAAAAAGAGCAAAAGTTCAAATTCAAAACAATATAAAATTTTGTAATGTGCGTAGGGGATATTATTAAAACACCAAGAACTACATTGTTTTACCAGATCAAGAGCAAAAATGGAGACCGAAAGAGTTCTAAGATGTTAATATACATTATTTTATTCAGAGAAAATAGGCACTTCCTACATCTTAAAATCAGTTCAGAAACTAAAACTGAATAATCGCCCTTAGGCATATAAGTTCATCAACAATACCACCACAATATGTGCCACTTCTAACCTATGTAAATCCACTTTACTTTGCTAAGCATAAGATGAAAAGCTTAACAACCCCTTATCTTTGCATCCACTGCTCACATGGTACGTACTAAGGAAAAGACACTGATAAATAACTCCACATAGCTAAAGATAGGAAAG
Source organism: Solanum tuberosum (assembly GCF_000226075.1). NCBI lineage: Eukaryota > Viridiplantae > Streptophyta > Magnoliopsida > Solanales > Solanaceae > Solanum > Solanum tuberosum. The sequence continues at coordinate 1,095,018 of NW_006239000.1, forward strand.
ATACATCTGATACAAATCTGTCCCCAAAAAGAAACCAGAATACAACAAGACATGCACTTCCAAGGAAATAGAGCCAGGAAACATTACCTTCTCTAGTTTATACCAATTGATGACTAGAAAAAACTAATTGGCTTGCTAATGTCTATAAACTTCAGAGTATTTTATGATAAGGTAAATGATTTTAAATTCCATAGCTTATATCCTTGTATTACGCCATTGCATGATGTAACTCCATTTTTTATTTTACCAAAAACACATATTTGCTATCATTGTAAAAGATCCTAGAGACTCCATATTTGCTATTCTCCAAAAGCACCCTCCACTAATCCGCCTTGTTTCATTTCAATAGTGAAAATGGAGTACCAAATGTTTATTTTATTTACAAATTATAAATTCTTTTATGACCTAAGAATAATGCTGAGCGTTTAACACAAGAGGAGAAAATAATGATTCAATAGTAATCAAGCTTTGCAAGAAGAACAATCCAATGCTTAACCATAGTGCTAAGGTAGAGCACACTAACTTCGAATTACAAAGAACAGGGCAACATGCAGACACACAGACAGTTAATTATATGCCAATACGTATATTCTTTTTCCAGAATAAAATCAGGAGCAACAAAATGAAAAGAGTCGCTTTAGGCATCTTCAGTACCTCATATGAGCTATAGAAATGCTTATTTGTGCAGTTCTCCAATATTATCCTTATAACACGAAGGACCTGGAGGACAGCTTCCCTAGGAAATTGAGGATCAGATTCCAAAAAGTGGTCATCAAATTGCAAATCCTTCCTAGACTTGATGTATTTCTCAAAAAAAGTATCAAAGTGATTAAACAGGTCAACCCAATGATAAAAATCACCCTGCATACACAAGAATAAGAACAGGGAAAATAAATTAAGAAAGGAGAAGACGTGCAAAAGGGGGGAATAGTATAATATCGTCAACATAAAATATGTATAGGTACCTTATCGAACTCCCAAACAAAACTTTTCAGGGGTTCTTCTATATTCTCTAATGGAGTAGCAGTGATGCTACTGATAAATGATCGGATCTTTGGAGGCTGAAAAAGGAAGGGCAAAAACAAATTTGATCAGTGCACATTTAAATTTCTTTTAAGCAGTATATGTTAAACATAAACTGCCCGCACATTTCAAAACAGCATCACAAAATCAACATTGAAATATAGTGCTTCAAGAGAACATCTTTGCCTAAATTACTCAACTAAACTTCTGAACTTTGATAAATGAATCCAGGCTGAAGTACATTAATGAGCAAACATCATTAAAATGATATCTTGGAAACTACAAATAAAAGAAGATTTTGGGATGTTAAGTCCAAAATTCCACAGATCAGCCTGACAGCCCTGACTATGCAATTTCTATGATTAGTATATTGTTGGTGTCATTTTTGAAGTTCAAAATGCAGATATCTAAAATCATATAAGCAATCGCACCAAATCAGAATTTGAGACTTGCTGTGATTTCAAAAGAAAAAAGGGAATGTTGTTCAAATTACTAAATGTGCATATAAAACATTATTAACCGCCATGCGAGTATCAGGAATGAATGCCTAACAAAAAACATTTTAGATATTCTTGGTTTACTAGAAGATACACTAACAAAAACCAGACTAGCTTTTATTCACTGGAGTACTAGTCTACACCAACACAAATCAGATTGATCTCAATGGGGCGAAACTTTTCTCTTTGCTAGTGAAAGAAACAGTTGCATAAAAATCAACCTTCTGCCAATTTCACCACAGGTACTTCACACCAGTCACCTTGGTGCCAGTAGCAAAAGAAGACCCCTTGGGCTCCAACCAGTTGAAAAGTGCAGTTTCAACTCCAGAAAACCATAAACTTATAACATATCAATCAATCAACTACTCTACGATACCGAAACATTCCAGCTATATGGTATAGCTATAAGCCTATAACATATCAATCAATCAACTATTCCATAAACCTTCATAACATATAATCAAAAAATTCTAAGCACGCTCGTCTAGTTAGATTAAACAAACAATTAACAAAATTCAGCTCACGATATCTTAAAAAAAATCAATTTACATCAAATTAGTATGATCAGACATTAAAACATAAGACACACATACAAACAAACCAACCTCCTATACTTCACACCAGTCACCATGGTGTCAGTAGCACCAAAAAGACCTCTTGAACTCCAACCAGTTGAAAAGTTAATAACATATCAATCAATGATAGCAAAAACATTTAGGGCCAGCTATATGGCATAAGCTACAACATATCAATCAATCAATTCCATAACTCCAAGCACACATGTCTAGTTATATTAAACAAATTACTAACAAAATTCAACTCGCAAACCTAACAAAACGACGGAACAATCGGCTTCAAATCAATTCACGTCGAATTAGCATATGATCAAAAATCAAAACTTACCACTTCAACAGCCCTCCTTCGCTTTAACTTCATTTTTATATCAACCAAGTGATAAAACCATTGCCGAATTCAGAAGAAAAACGGTTGAAACAGGCCGATTCCTGAACGAGAATGGATCCAATAAAATCGAGAAAGCTATGAAGGGTTTGGAACGATCAAAATTGATATATGTAAGTTTTCGATTGAATAACACAAATTGGGGCAATGAGGTTTTATGAAGATCGAAGCGATTTCTAGGGTTTTCGAGAAAGGGTTTTTGGTTAAACGATTGGTAACTGAGGATCGCGGAGAGATAGAGGAGAAAATTGAAGAAAGATAGAAAGCTGTGGAGTGTTGCCACTTGCTTTCCTATATATATAGGAATTCCAAAGAATTTTGAGGAAAAAAAAATATGTAGGGAAAATTTTGCACAAAGGAAAACAATTTTTATTTTCTGTTTTGTATTTGTGAATGTGGATAGAAATTGAGAAATATTAAACTATAGGGTATAAGGATTTGTTGATAAATTGTTTTTTTACTTTATATAGATGAAATTTACGTATATTCTATATCAGGTATGTCGCTAGTCTATAAGAATATAAAATATTATTTTATTATTTTGGTTTTTGTATATTACTCCTATATAGTTTTCGCTTTGAATTTGTTAAGATAATTTACTGTTTAAGATCAAATACGAAATATATAATTAAAGATAAAATACTTATTGTTCTACTGAAATTTGAGATGATTATGTTATTTTCACATACTAATAATTTAGTATAAATATCACAAAATCTATTATATATATGGTTTTAATTTTTTGAATTGTAATTTGGTGTAGCATGCTAAAATATAATTAAGATATTTTAGCTTGGGACTTCCATGTTGGAGGTCTCAAGTTTGAAACCCCTTGCCAGCGAAAGCAAGGGGTTTGCCTTCTGGGTCGAGCTCGTCGCACCAGGCTTGCCTAATGCGGTTTACCTCTCCTATTTGGTTTGCGAGCTATTGCATAGGAGCAAGGGTTTTACCCTGTGCGCACCCAAAGGGTAGCGGCTACGGGTTTCCCTTGTCATAAAAAAAAATAAAAAAATATTACGTTGGTTGAGATTATTGGTCGGATTCATTTGCTCAATTTGAAATATGTATACATAAAGTGAATTAAGCTTAAAATATATATATATATATATATATATATATATATTTTATATAGATTTTATTTTATTATTTTGAATGAATGAATCAATTTTCAATAATATCCATTAGCATATAATATATATTGTGGTAATCGGTGAGTATAACCAAATATTGAATAGTGTTTTCTAAAGTTGAACATGTCCTATGTGATACATTGTTAATATATGATATATACTATGTGATATTATAAAAAATTGAGTTTTTTTAAAAAATAAAAAATAAATATAAGTATCATTAAGAACTATAAAAAATATTCTTGAAGTGAGGAGTCGATCTTGTGATTCTCTTTTGGTAAATAGTATAGATTATGGGGACATTATAAAGGATTGAAAAGTATTTTTTGTGAAGGGATACATTTGTTTTTTATGATGTTCTTTTAATATATTGTATATATCACATGGGTATTATAGAGCAATGGATTCTCTTTATAGAAAATGAATCAATACTTTATGACATCTTTTTAGTATATGATATATCTTGTGATTAATCATCAATGATATTGTATGATATGTATTACATGAATATCATTAAGGACTAAAGAGTAGTTTTTTCTGAAAGGGTTGAATCAATCTTTCATAACATTCTATTAATATATGATATATAACACATGGATGTATCATAAAAGATTGGAGGGTGTTTTGATGAAAGAATAAATCAATCTTCTATGATACTCTGTCAGTATATATATATGTATAATTGTCATAAAGAATGGAGGGTCTTTCTTACAGAAATAAATTGTGTATTCATGTTAGAGTAATTATTAATGTACCCTAATCAAGAATAATTTGATTTAACAAATCTTATCTATTCATTAATTTTAATTTAGTATTATTTTTTCTTTAATCACATTAAGTTCTCTTAACGTTATTTTTCATTCACCATATTAATTTTATTTTGATTCTTAAGATGATAAATATTTTGATTTTTAAAATTTTATACATAATCATTTAGTTAATTGGAGAGAGTCCTACATACTTAAAACTGAAAAATTATTTAGTAGTACATGCTTAAGCTTTTATGTTCGGTTTGAGGTAGGTTAACACAATATTTGAGGTTGATTGTTGATTTTTCAAGAGTTATTATGAGGGTGTCCCGATAGAAAAGATGACTTATCCTTGAAGAGAGGTTTCACGAGCCTCGTTACAAAATAACCTCGATTGAACTGATCCTAAATTACTTTAAGTTATACTGGGATAATCCATACTCAGGGGCCCTCGAAGCTAAATCTTCAATTAAGAAATATTTACTACTCCACCATAATCTTTATTGGTATTCATTGTTGATAGTTATTCAAAGGCATAAATATGCTTAAAATATAATCATAAGGATATTTTAAAAAATAAAAAAGATGAATAAAAGATATATTTAGATTTTTTTGCATTTACAATTTTCTCCAAAAGAAAAAAATTAGGGACCTTCATCCCTAAGCTACGAACGCGAAGGACTAAGCAGAGAATGAAGAAGCTGTGTATGTGGAAATCTTTATCAACTACGCGCCAAGTATCCCACGCTCCGACCACCGTTTTCACTACGCGCCGCCGCACACTCTCTTCATCTTCTTCCTTCGATATTAAGAATGTTACCAAATCAAACTTTGAATCAGCTCTCAAGGACCTACGAGGTCTTCTACGGGACGCCGATTTCGTAGCTGTAGACTTGGAAATGACCGGAGTCACCAGTGCACCTTGGAGAGAATCATTCGATTACGACCGGTATGATATTAGCTACCTCAAAGTTAAGGACTCCGCCGAAAAGTTCGCCGTCGTTCAGTTCGGTGTTTGTCCCTTCCGGTGGGATTCTCACAAGCAATCCTTTATCGCTCATCCGTAAGTTTTCGCTCATCCTTCTCGTGTTTGTTCAGTGAAGGATACAGAGAATCCCATTCAACTAATTTAGAACTGATCTTCTAATGTTTCTCTGAATGATATAAAGGATAAGTATAGTTTACTGCAACTTCTTTGAATTTGATGCTTAGTTAATTTATTCATTGATGTCTTTTGTCCTAGTTAATTCTTTATGAACAAAGAAATTGATTTGTTTTAACATAAAGTGAAATGTCATTTTTTGTCAAAAAACCACTCATTCGCAAGGAAAAGTTTATCTTAGAGCCTTGATGAGGACACCGAAGCACACATTAAGCGAGGCAAAACACTCAACATGTTTTGAGCCTTGCTTCAAAGCTTAAGGCGCCTTTGACAATACTGTGAGAACCGTCTGCATTGCATTATCAATGGTGGAGCCTGTTTGTCCAAGTAGGGAGCTCAAGTGAGCATTTCAGTGTCGAGAGAAGGCAAAGTTTGTTTCTTTTGCTTTTGATGAAATACAAATCATCACCTATTTAGCAGCAACCTATATGTTTGACTTTGAGATGTTGCATATTGCATTTTCTGTATCAATGCTTTTTTAGAATGATAACATATCTGCAATGTCAATAGTAAGTCCGTTCTATTTGGGTGTTGTGCTCAATACGGGCAGAATAAATGTGTTTTTTCAAGGGGAACAAGCAGCATAGATTGTCTTTATTGGTTAATGTTACATTTTGAATTCTCAAATCTGATACTCTTATTTCTCTTTGGCAGACACAACTTCTACATATTCCCACGGCAAGAAATTCCTGGTAGCAACCAATCCCGTGAGTTCCTTTGCCAGACAACATCACTTGATTTCTTGGCAAAATACCAGTTTGATTTCAATCTGTGCGTACGTGAAGGTAAGTCCTTAACACCTTTGTTTGCTCTCTTGGACAACTTAATGAGATCATAGCATGTTGTGATTTGACAATTTTATATTAGCTGCTAGTTTCAACCTATATGAGTCCACATCTGCTTGTCTGAGTCATATGAGGTAGGTCCGAACTCTGACTGAACTTGTCTACAAGCCTATGACTCAAGTTGTGATGGCAATCCTGAGATTTGGTATACCAAATCAGATTAAGTCTCTTGCTATCTTTTGGGTTTTAACTTTCTCATCTTACCAAGATCTCCAGTGACTGTAACTAAAAAGAAAGGTTTAACTATCAAATCATGAATACCAGCAAACCCATATCAACTTTTAAGTGGTACCATGGACTTGTCTGTTTACCCAGAAGAACAAATATGAAATTCATTTATTCATATAAAATTCCTTTAGAAGTACATTCTTTTACTAGTTAGTTACCACCAATATCATCAGATTTATCTCCAAGTAGCGTTCTAATACTGTCAAATTTGGTTGGTGAGCTGTATCAAAAAAATAACAGCTCACCAACCAAATTTGACAGTATCAGAACGCTACTTGGAGATAAATTTCCAGACTAGGTCACTATTTAGATTTATATAAGAGTTATGTACACTTTGAGTTTCAGTTTTGCTAGCTCAATTATATCTTCATTTGTTTCATTTTTGAGATTTTACACTTCTATGTAATCTCAGGAATCTCTTATTTATCCAGAAGCCAAGAAAAGGAGGCACTGGAACGTATAAGTTCAATATACATGGATGAATCATCAGATTCCGTGTTTGGCTTGAGTGAAGATGCAGACTTCCCACTGGTTAGGATGGCAGATGTTCTATTTGCTGAGAGAATGAAGAGCACAATAAGGGAATGGCGTGATAGTTTGTTAAGTAAGGGAAGCTGTAGCTCTGAAATTAAACAAATATCAACTGATCCAAGTCAGAGATTTCAAATGGTTTTCTTCAAGACCCGTCCAGGCCTTGCCCTTAGTGATTTTACTTCTCGCCAACTAAGGGTGATTAAAGCGGTAATGAGCTCCTCTTCCATTTCATTCTTTTCTTTTTGTACTATAATCAACTTATGATGTGAAACTGTGAGAGCGTCTTCTTTTATCCAATGTTAGCAACCGTTCACTTTTTGTCTAAAGGTCTGTATAAGAGGATGCATTCTTTTTATTTAAGCAGGAGGTAATCACTTACCCGGCAATAGTATCAGTTAAACCTTTTCTTTGTTCTTCGGCAATTCCTCAGAAATGAGAGAGGTGCTAAAGTATATAGTAGTTGATATGATATTGTTTTCTGATGATGATTGACTTGGTGAACTTGAAAATGCAGGTCACTAAAAAGCATTTCAAAGATCTTGCCTATATCCGAGTAGCAGGTGAAGCAACATCTCCACAGCAATTGATTGTCTATACAGATTCCAATTATGACAGAGATCTACTGATGGTAAGGCATAAAGGCTTTGATCATAAAGAAATTCTTGTTGAAACATGATATGGATGCAGTGAATACATTTGTGACTGTTGCTGTGCTTTTCCAATTTCTTTTTAGAATCTATGAGTACTAGTAATAAGCTTCTTTGTTTATTAACTGCTGTTATTCGTATCATTTTTTCCCAATATGAGATCTATTCTCTTCATTTTTTTCCAATATAAGTGACTCCTCATCTTCTCAGTACCTTGATTGCATCTCATCAAAGCTATTCATGTCTTAATATCAAGTAGAAAGAGGTGAAGGACGGCCTTCGTAAAGAAGCGGAAATGAAGGTCGAATCTGCTGTTGGATTTCGACATGTCATTGATCTTCTTTCATCAGAGCGAAAGTTGATTGTCGGTCACAATTGCTTTCTTGGTAAATATTTCCTTTTTGATTTATGGAAAGGCTACATTATGTATTTCAAGTTTTGCTCAACACTTTATACAATGAATGCAGATGTGGCGCATATGTACAGTAAATTCATTGGTCCACTACCTTCAACCGCTGAGGATTATGTATCTTCCCTTCAGAAGCTCTTTCCTACCATAGTGGACACCAAGATACTCTTGAATGCAAATGGTGTTTTTCGACAAACTTTAAATAAAAGCAACACCTCACTATCCAGAGCATTTGTCTCTATCTGTCCTCATATTGCTTTAGGTATCAAAACGTCTAGTTTGGCTGATAGACCGTGTGTAGAAGTGGAGGTTCAAGTAGATGAAAAAAGGTTACCACCAATCCTACTATACTCTTGAGACTGAATCTACGTGATGCAATTTCTTATTTCACTACGTGCTTACCATTTCCATTTGCCTGACTGTTTCTAGCGTGGCAATTGATTTTGATTTACATCTTTTATGCATATCTTTCTTTTTCTCCTGTTGGAATTCTGTATGCATTTGACACTGATGTTATGTGTGTCTCAACTGTGTTTGCTTTGCATATTTGGTCTATTTGATTAGGATTGTGAAGTAAAAATTTCGCCTCGTTCAGCACTCCTATAGCATTAACCTATTGCGCTGTATCTCGATTTATAAATCAAAATAAACAATGTGAATAATCGTTGTCACTAATTTTTTAAGTTGATCTGCAGATCCTCGAACTGGAACTCAGGAGCCAAGCATGAAGCTGGCTATGATGCATTCATGACTGGATGCATTTTTGCACAGGCGTGCAATCATCTAGGCATTGATTTCACTCTCCATGTGCTTGGTGGGGATTTAGCGAAGGAGACAAAGCTTCAGAATTATATCAATCGCCTTTACCTTAGCTGGGTTAGTGGTAACGTCATTGATCTAAGTAGTGGGAAATGTACACCAGACTCCTCAGCTTCTAGTAACCTCAAAAGTCGGTACCAGGATATCTCATTTCCTAGCATCATTCTGTTATGGGGATTGCCATCTAAACTAAAAGCAAGGGAGATAAGAGCTTATATAGCACAAGCCTTTGGCCCAAATTCTGTTTCCTCTGTCTACCATTTGGATGAAAGCGCTGTCTTTATTCAGTTTAGCAAGCCAGAACTGGTTTCTAAGTTTCTAGAATTGAAGGAAACTCTAAGTAGGAACAGTGATCCAATTTCCGTGTTGCATCCTCTTTCAAATATTCTGAACGGAGAAAACACTCACGCAGCTACCTACGATGTATATCAACAAATATGCAGTTCGTCCATCTCAAAGAAATTATTTGCAGATCAAGCTGAAGCTGTTGGTATCAAGCACAAAACAGTGTCGTCCAGGGCAGAACGAGGGAAAAAGGGAAACCAGGTATTTGATAAAGAAACAGATGTTAGGATGTTCGATGAGAAAGCAGATGATCTGATGAGTTCAGCATATGGCTTCTCTGAAACAGATCGATCAGCGGAATCTTTTTACCTAGATGAAGTTCTGGCAAGCAAATAGAAGTAGTTATTCCTAGTTTATGTATCATGTATATCTAGATCATTTTTGGCCAGGTATAGATATTTGTTTCTCTGATACCTACAGCATGTATAGTGAGATTGTGTAACACAGATTATCAAGGAACTAAAAAGATCATTCTAATGCTTCTTCATGAGCAGACATCAATCTATTTTGTCTCTTCATTTAAGTGTTCATTTCTTTCTGTTTTAAAACTTTTTTCTGGCCTTCTCCCTATGATAAGTTTTACACAATGCTAAATATTTATTTTTTAAAAATTTATATATATAACAAATTTAAACCTTCTTATCTTTTTTCCTATATATTTGTTTTTATATATTTTAAATTTTTTAATAAAAAATTCTGATCCTGTCATCGTGTGTACAAAGTTCTATCATATATAAAGCTCTCCATAAAACACAATTCTTTCTCACGTAAATTGTGTTTCTTAGCCACAACACAATTTTTTCTCATGTGAAATTATGTTTCTTAGCCACGTGCCCACATCTATAATCAGAGCAAATAGAGAAAAGGAATTGCGTACAAATAGATCCCTTAGGGGCCGTTTGGTTACTGGTTTGAGTTATGCAGGTATTAGTTATGCAGGGTTTAGTTATGCAGGAGTATTAGTTATGTAGCGTTTAGTTATGCCGATATTAGTTATACATGAATTAGTTATGCAGGGTTTAGTTATGTTGGGTTTATATATGCGAGTATTAGTTATGCAGATATTAGTTATGTAGGTATTATTTAATTATGTAGAGATTACAATACATGAATTATTAACTATTGAATATTAAACTTGTTGTAAATTATTAATATATATTATTTACAAAATAATAATACGTGCTAATAAAATGTGGAATAGATTGAATAATATATAATGCTAATATTTGATTAGCATATGTACCGTCAAAAAATATACAATCAAATTTCTAATATTAAAAAAAATATTTATATTTGCATAAATAAATAAAAACTGTAAGTATATAAAAAGAAATGAAAATGGTCTATATATAAAAAGAAATAAAAACAACAAACGTAGATAGGAAAACAGTAGGAAAGTTTCCAATTAAAAAAAATTAAAAAAAAATGAAAATGGTCTATATATAAAAAGAAATAAAAACAACAAACGTATAATAAGGAAACAGTAAAGTTACCAATTAAAAAAATAAAATAAATTAATTGGTAAATATGTAATTTATCATTTTAACACATGTATAACTAATACACACATAACTTATTCTACCTTCTACCCTGCATAACTTTATACATAGATTCCCTCATAAGTTATGTTGGTATTAATTATGTAGGACTACAAAAAATGCAACCAAACACCGTATAAATTAATACATGAATAACTTCTATACAACATTTAAATCCTTACCAACCAAACATGGTACAAGTTTGTAACAACCTGTAAATCTAGAAAGACCAAGGTAAAGTCTAATGGAAACTAGTAGGTGAAACTAGAGCCTCACATGTGAGCTTCTGAGTTTGATGTTTGATTTTACGTTGCATATTGACTTCCTGAACTTAGAATGAGGATTATAGGGGTTAAACGTCAAGGTACGACCCCCCAAGGACCAACCAAGGGTCCTTGAGGGGGACCCTAAAGCCTAACCCCAAGGTTGCCCCTTAAAGCAAAAACTGCCAAAATTCCATGAACTACAGATGCAATCCACAACCAGTAGATTGATCTACGGCTCGTGGTCTTGCTCCGTAGATCAAAGCCACCAAGTCCAGGTTGTAGACCCAAACCACGACCCCATAGTACGGGGCGTGGTCCCATCCACGATCCGTGGATGAGGGTCTCGTGAACTGCACATGTAGACTGCCTAGACACGGCCAAAGGGTGGGTAGTTTAGGAAACTGTTTTATTAGTTGTTTTGAGTAAGAGTCGTTTAATATAGTAATTATACATATATAAAAACTATTTTATGTCATTAAACACCTCATTAAGTCATTATAACCCAAGACAAAACTCAACTACTCTTCTCTCCAAAACTCTTTTCTCTAGAAACTCCATTGAAGAACCAAGAAGGAAACCAAGTTAAAGCTTGAAGAAGGGAGTTTTTCAACACGAAATTGGTTGGATTCTACACCTAAGGTATGAGAGTTCTTCATCCTTAGGAAGCTATCACCCAAGGAGCCCTTTCAAAAGTTTTTAACTCAATTCTAGAAAACCCAATTAGCTAGGGTTTCAACTCAACCCCATGGATTCCTTTCAAAGTTGTTCTTAAAGGTCGAATTATGTTTTTTATTGATGATGGTACTGATTTTAGATGATTTTAACTTGAATTCCAAAGAATCCATGAGTTTTCCCCAATCCTAGTTATGGTTCTTCTTTACATTATGTGATGGTTTTGCAAGTTGGTCCAATGGAATGAATGTGAGTTAATTATGATGTAATTGCATGATCTAAGTGTGACTTTACATGTATACTTGATTAACCTAAGATTTCTAAGGTGAATTGATATAGTCTAGGGTTGTGCCATGAAAGAGGCTAATTAAGGGTCTAAATGTGATCCTCCAAGAATGATGAATTTCTCCATATAATGCCTTAGATTAGATCACCTAGACTTGAATTGGTTTAGGGTAATGCTTCTAAATGAAATGACTTGATCATGATATTATGTGCATGTTGATGAATACTTAAAGTATAAAGTGCCAATCATGATGTGATTAATGAATTGATGAGTTATTGGATCATGGTATTCCCTTATCTAATGTGCTATTGCTATGTGTTTGGGATGAGTTAGTCCCTAGCCCTTGAAGGGCATATTGTGATGGTTTGTGCATGTTGACAAGATTGTGTGTGAACTCATGATTTACTTAGAAGTTGATGGTCCTATGAATATTGGGTATATTGAGGTATTGTTGAAAGACCATCCTTCCCTTACCCTTTTTTTAAATTGTGAATGAAGTGTCCATGATGATAATGTTGTCGATTGTGTCATTGCAAAGACAATTAGACACACACACACTCCATGCATAAACATGATGATGATGTATCAATGGTGTTAATTGAAAGTATAGTTCTCATATGCACATTTACACATTATTATGCATGAAATGTACATGACCATGATGATCCTATTGTGTTGATTGAAAGTCCATTCTCATGAGAACACATGAACTTGGTGTGAAAGTTATTCTCACGTACTAATTATGATTCTAAAGTTGAAAGTACATTCTCACTTTAATGAATCTATGAGCTATTTTGATGAATTGTATTGAACAAAGGGCAAAATATTCCTTCACACATGTAAATACAATTCAAAGACTAATTATGTATAATTTGGGAAATAATGCTAAGCACTGAGTGAATATAGACAATGAGGTAAAGGCCCTTCTACCAATACAAGAGGTTGGGTCATCTAAGTGAATTCATAAGATAAAAGCTCCTCCGCCAATGCAAGAGGTCGGGTTTTTAGAAGCAATCTCCCTATCCCATAACTATGTGCCAACATAGGACTTTAGCTAGTGGATCCATCTTATAACTATACATTTTAGTTCTACCTTAGGCAAGTAGGACACCTTCTTTCGGTGTGGGGTTGCACGACACCGAATTCCATGTAGCTCACATGGTCTATGTCGGTTATGACAACTTTTCCTTATATAATAAAGATAATGAATGAGACACGAACTATAATATGACCTCTTAATGGGTTTTACTTAGTAGGAGTGGGGGGTATGGAACTTCACTTTACATTGCACAAGCAGACTTAGTAGGATGTCATGGGATGGTTCCTTTTATATTATGATGAGATTTGAATGCATGCATGTATATTGAATGAATAGTTGTTATGAATGACTTTCCTTATAATTCAAGTAATGTACATGACTATTTCCTTATTTGTGACTATTGATTATAATGAGGTCTAAAGATGAAGTGCATGACTAAGGTAGCTTCAAAGGAGTACTTGTAGGGTTGGTATTATGGCATGCTAACCTCACATTGCACAAGTGTTCCTTCTGGGTTACTAAGGTAATGACTTTACTATGAAATGAGTATAAATGTGATTTTGGCTTGTGTTGTACATTGTAAATGCATGTTAGTTACCATACATTGCACAAATGTCTCTTATGGATTGCTAATGTGATGATTACTTAATGATGAGATGATCTTGATATTAGACTTTGTATTACTTTATGATTGGAGGCTATGTATTGTGAAGATTGGGATTTGTGTTATGTTGATGTTGGAGACTATGCTTGTTATTATAATGATATCCTCATGTTATAATGAAATGTATGTGAGTTGCCTTATTGGTTGTATTCTCCAGCTATTTCAAAGATGATGTTAAAAAATGGCATATAGCATGATTTCAAATGAAGTGTCCCTTTTATGCATGTTTTAATGGTTTTGTGCATGGTTTCCATATTTAGTACTTTTTGTACTAACCCCATCTTTCTACATTTTCTATAAGTGTAGGCTTTGGAGATATTAGATTTCATCCTCGTGGCTAGGTTCATAGGAGATCAAGAAGAAGAAGATTGGTGAGTCCTCATTGTATTCGAGGGCTCAACCTTGTGTCCTTTATTGTCTTTCTTTTATGTTTTAGACGTTGGTTGTAAGGGCTATGTCCCTAAGATTGTATTTCAAGAGTTTTGTTCCAAGTATAATAGATGGTTTGAGACGTAGTGTCATACATTCTCTTTTATTTTATAAGAGACTTCGATTGTAAAGAAAAGTTTTAAAATCCGCGCTATTTCCCTATGCTTGAATGTTCATGAATGCTATGAGGCTTGTATGTGACCTCTTTGGGGTCAATTACGTTGTGTTACTTCTAGGGGTAACCCCGGGTCGTGACAAAGTTATGTTGACTTTTATAATACAAAATTTCTACCAAACATAGTAAAGCTAATACAACTTTTTATACATGAATAAGATGTCTCTTATACAGTAACCAAACGACCCCTTATGGTTCTAACCCTTTTCTGATCATGCACATGATGAAAGCTTAGTGCATACTAATTTTGCTAAAACTCAAATTTTTAATTATAGAAAAGCCATCAAAGAATATAATTGAAGAGTAATTTTTGAATAAGAAACCTTAAACAATATACTTATACTCTTATAATATCATTGACTAATGAATAATTTCTAAACAAGAAACCTTAATGATACCACAACAATATATATCTATATCTATATATATATATATACTCTTATTTTTTTTGGTTTCCGACCCGACATCATTGACTAATTAATTGGAGTTCCGACTAAATTTGGATAGCGCTCTGCAGGGCCCATTCGGGGGTGGCGCTCCTCGAACTCGAGACCTCTGGTTAAGGGTGAAACACTCCCACCAGTGCACCACAACCTATGTTGGTAATATACATATACTCTATAGTATTAATGACTAATGAGTAATTTGTGAACAAGAAACCTTAAGATACCAATACAATATATATATATATATATATATATATATATACTGATTTAGAATCAGTTAAGCGAAATTATCTACCTTAATGATATCAATACAGTATATGATATTGATTTAGTATTAGTTAAGCGAAAATTATCAGTCGTAATGAATAGGGGTATAGGCTGTAGTTTTTTTTGTTTTAGAGAATGAGCATTTCTTGAAATACTTTGGATTAAGGTATGAACATGATATTATTTTGAGTTTCATGACCCATTTATGTAGCTAGTTTCCTGAAGAAATATTACCTTAAAAATATTACATTAATTTACTGAATTTAATTTAGTGAGGTTTTACATTTTTTTTTTTACAATGCGTGAAACGCGAATAAATTAAGTAGTTGTATAATTAAAATTGAAGAATTTCAAAATAGCATTTTTTGGGGAGATTTAGGCCTGTGCGCTACGGGCAATTCTTTACTAGTATTACCAATAATTGGCTTATAATAAAAAGCATAGAAAAAAGAAAAACAATGCAAAAACATAAAGAACATGACGAAAATACGAAGAACAATGACTATGAATGTGTTTGGTACGGAGAAAAATATTTTCCAATTTTCTCATGTTTGGTTGGGTAAAATGTTTTGGAAATCAACTCATTTTCCTCAAATTTAAGAAAAATGACTTCCCTTCAAAACTTAAGGAAAACATTTTCCAAAATTCCTCTCCAAGTTTAAATTACAATTTTTTTTTGTTGAAAAAATCAATTTATTTTGTCCCTACCCTCAAACCAGCCCCCCAACCAAACCCCCCAAAAAAATAAAATTTAAAGCTTGTTTTTAAATTCAATTTTTTTACCCCACCC
>NW_006239000.1:1111270-1114702 GCF_000226075.1 Solanum tuberosum
GACCCCTCTCCCCACCCCAAAAAAAATTTAAGTTTATTTTTTAAAAAACATTTTCTACTCTAGTAAAAATAAAAGATGTTTCTCAAAAACGTTTTTCATTCATAAATCAAACACTAAAAATCTTTTCCAGAAAATATTTTCTACTCACCAATCAAACATGAAAAAATAAGTCAAAAATTTATCTATTTCCAGGAAAACATTTTTTAAGAAAATATTAAATTTTCATGGAAAACATTTTCCTTCGTACCAAACACACCCTATGTGTAGTCTTCACAATTCCAAAGTGTTCTATTTAGTTCCCTGCTTATATTGGTGCATCTAATATGTCTTAAGTTTATATTGACACGAAATCCCATCCCCCGTTCATAATCATATTGTTATTAGGATTGAAATAATTAGGTATTATGCGAAAGCTAACAAAATAAATTTTGAAAAATTATGAGTAAGAAAATAAATAAAAAATATATTAAAAAGAGATAAAATATAATTAACGTGATTCGATCAATCGGCCTACGTTCATAAAAGGAGATAGACAATTCATTAAACTATATAAATATGAGAGTACAAACTATCGAGAGAAATAACCTTACATAATTCACTTGAAATAAAAAGAGGTTCACACAAGTGTTATCTCACTATTTCTTCCTTTCGTACATAAAGCTCTCAAAGCACCATAGGGCTACATTGTGAATACTATCAAGTTAGAAAGAATGAACCTCTATTTATAGATTCATTTTCCTAAAAAAAATGACTAGCCAAATATGAAGAGTTTGTGTTTTTCTTTTTAGCAAAAATAAATCCAATTATAATTAAGAAAAACTCAAGACAAATACCCCATGGTTATTTCCTTACGATTTTATTTTTTACTTCCCTTTTTCTTCTCTTCTCATTTAGAAATGCTTATTCACTAACTAATTGGATGAATTATATGTTTTTAGCTTCCACAAATATCTTATTCAAGGACTCTCATTTTTATTTTTATTGTTGTTTGCTTGTTTTGAATGGATACTGGACTTTATCAACTCACTACACTAGCTTCCATCTTTGTAGTTATCTGCTATTAAAAAGTGAAATTTAAAAACAAACTAGTTTTTATACTTTCACTACCATGAGCAAAATATATTGTGTCAGTTTTTACAGATTTAGCGGCTGTATGTACTGTAAAATAACAAAAAAACGATATTATAACTTTGCCTTCATGTTGAAATTATATTAGACGATATCATGACGTAGAGGCGTGCATTATTTGGTTTTTTGGGGTTTCGAATTTTAAAAAAATAAAAACCAAAAAATCAATATAAATTATTAATTACATGTATAATATTTAGGTTTAAAATTAAGTAGGAATTAACAATTTTCGTTCCATTTTAGTTATTGCTTTTCATATGATTTAGTTTATATTTTCTGTTTGGATATCTACAATTGGTGTACTTTTACGTGCTTTAAGTTTGGTGTACTTTTACGTGCTTTTGAGATTTATATTAGAAAGTATATTAAATAGATTCTTTGTCCGTACTTCGCGCGATACAAAAATTTTATTAAATTTTAGATTTAATTTCTGCTAATATTCAAATTTGAAAGTAATAAAAAAACAATATTTTAAGAAATTTAAGGTATTTAAAAAAAATTTCTTTCATCAAATAAAACAAACATATATTTATTAATTTAATTTGTATGTATTTTACAAATCTTAAATATTCAAAATAATTAAATTAAGAGTAAAAAATCAAAACACCATTGATACTATTAATGAAAGTATAATGATATTAGAACATCAACACTATAACAAAAAATGTTAATACTCTGTTACTTATGAAAAGTCATTTTTTTACTTCAACTAATAATTGAGTATGGATGTGAATAATATGATAGCTTAATGATCAAGTTGAGTTCATTGTACTAGATGGTCATGAGTTTGAAATTTGAAACATTTCCTCTTTTTTTTTCTTTTTTTTTTTTGCTTTTTTCTTTCTCTCTCCTTATAAAATATTACTTGCCCAATCAGAAATAGTATATAAACACTACTAACATTTGTCTGTCACGTCATTTAATGGTGTGTTAATTTACTTTTCAACCATGTTATAATGGTGTTGCAATGGAGGCAAGTCTTCAACCCCCCTTTTTTTCTTAATAATAATATATTAGAATCTAGCTATATTAGGTAATTTTATTTTAAAAAAATAATCAATTCTAAACTAAAATAAGGAGTATTTAAACGTCTGCAAAATGTAAGTGATAAAGTGAATTTGATTGCCAAGTTTATGAACGATTTTATATATTTACTAGTGAATAAATTTATCATATAAAATCAATGTCTTGTTCCATTATCCTATCTGTCTTATCTTTCATGTATTATTTTGTTACCATTTTTATTTTCTGTTTTTTACTCTTTAATCTTTATCAGCCATTTCTTCTTTCTTTCACTCACTGATCTCCTACTTTCCTTTGTCTCACATTTACCGAATCACTATGTATTATTTTATTTGGTGCACCTTTTAATATTAGGTATAACTACTACTCTATTTGTATTAGTTATGCATTCTATTATATATTAAGGAGTGTATTAGTAATATTATGGATTTTTAGGTATTAGTAATACAAAGGAATTTAATGCAAGCATTAGCATTTTAAAGATAAAACTTCCTTTCGAAAGCATATTTACATCTTTTCATCATAATTTTGGAGGATATTTTGGTAAATAAATATTTTTGTACAATACATGTAATTTTTAATACACCAAACCAAACAATGCATTAGAAATAATCTATGTGTATCTAATACAAGCATTACTAATGCAAATATTACTAATAAGCTTTATTTAGCATTATTTTTTATACACTCTATCAAGCAATCATTAGATTGTGAAAAATTACAAAGTAATTAGAGGGTGTTTGGATTGGTTTAAAAGTTGGCCAAACCTATTTTAGAGTCAGTTTTTAACTTCTGAAAGTGTTTGACAAATATAAAAAAAATAACTAAAAATAAGTTAAAAAGTGTTTGAGAAGATAAAAACAACTTAAAATAAGTTTTAAAAAAAATCAAAATTAGGTTTTCCTATACTTTTACATTTTTAACTTAAAAGTAATTCAAGTTGGACTTTTTATTTTTGATTTTAAAATTACTTTTTAAGTCAAGGCATACTCCGAGAGATGAGTAATAAAATTATATATTAAATATTTAAATATAATTGGCATAGAAAATTCGAGTGTACTGTTTGAGCTTTTGGTTATCGTTATTTATTGTTCTTTGACATGTTCCCTTATATTAATACATATAAGCTATCCCTTATATGAAATCTCATGGGGAGTTGGCATTAGGAGGGCAATTAAATTTGATCTCATGGGGGATTGGGCACTTATGAAATTGTGCAATGGGTGGATAGTTGTGTGGAAAATATGGATAGGTAGGTAAATAGGGAGGGAGGGAAGGGGG
>NW_006239000.1:1114721-1136662 GCF_000226075.1 Solanum tuberosum
AAATAATAAAATAAACAAATAGGAGATAATAATTAATATTGTTTAAAGAAATTTATTTGAGTATCTTTTTGCGACATTACTTGCGAATAAATTGGTAAGAAAATTCATTTTTATCTTTTGTATTTTTTGCAAGAAAATTCACAAGTAATTTACTTGCGGAATTTAAATCTCTAGGTAAATTAATTGGGGATTTTTAAATTTGCATGAAATAATTACCTACGAAGGTTTTACCTTCGGATTCTTTTTTATAGGAAAATCCGTAGAAAACTTATTTTCCTGCGAATTTTCATACATAATCCCAGAAAAATTCCCATGTAATTCACACTTTTCTTTTGGTGTTTCTTTCACTCACTCACTCACTCTCTTACTTTCCTTTGTCTCACATTTACGAAGATATTATATATCGATATAAAATTGTTCACGTAATTTACTTAATCATCTTAATTAGAGTTTTTACCTATTGAAAGAATACTTTGAGTATTTAGACACTTTGTGTGGATGTGGCATACCTTGTGGAGATCGAATAATTTTAGCCACAATGATCTAAATATGATTAGTACTGACTACTTTATTAAACAAATTTCTATTTTGACAATTTTATCTATGTATGGGAAATGAATACATTTATAGCATTAAAATAAATGTATAAGTAGTAAGTTTTAATGTCTTCCTCAAATATTATTGTTACAACAAATGAAGTTCTTGTCATAAACAATTTTTTTTTAAAAATAATTGTTATCTATTTAGACTAGATTTGATCATGAAGACTATACTGCGGTGACTCAAATCACAGACAAACTTAGGATTTAAAGACCGCATGCAAGTGTATTAATATCATCTTAATTTAAATGTTAACGAAAGTTTCAATCACAATTAATTGTTACTTTGATATAGTATCGTACTTGATTTGGTCACTATTCACTAATACGTTGTACAACACTAAAAATATTAAATATAAATATCTAAATCAAATATGAGCTCTCATTAGTTAATACTTAAAATTTTACTTTGTTGTAATATGAATTTAATCCTTTTAAGGTAACAGGTAGACTTTAATTGAGTAGGATAGTTCAATTACAGAATAATCATGTGACTTACAGGCATGTGAAGTTGCCTCTTTGCTAATAAATGAACACACAGTCTGACTCGATGTAATCATCGCTTTGGTGCATACCTTGTGGAGATCGAATAATTTTAGCCACAATGATCTAAATATGATTAGTACTGACTACTTTATTAAACAAATTTCTATTTTGACAATTTTATCTATGTATGGGAAATGAATACATTTATAGCATTAAAATAAATGTCTAAGTAGTAAGTTTTAATGTCTTCCTCAAATATTATTGTTACAACAAATGAAGTTCTTGTCATAAACAATTTTCTTTTAAAAATAATTGTTATCTATTTAGACTAGATTTGATCATGAAGACTATATTGCGGTGACTCAAATCACAGACAAACTTGGAATTTAAAAACTGCATGGAAGTGTATTAATATCATCTTAATTTAAATGTTAATGAAAGTTTCAATCACAATTAATTGTTACTTTGATATAGTATCGTACTTGATTTGGTCACTATTCACTAATACGTTGTACAACACTAAAAATATTAAATATAAATATCTAAATCAAATATGAGCTCTCATTAGTTAATACTTAAAATTTTACTTTGTTGTAATATGAATTTAATCCTTTTAAGGTAACAGGTAGACTTTAATTGAGTAGGATAGTTCAATTACAGAATAATCATGTGACTTACAGGCATGTGAAGTTGCCTCTTTGCTAATAAATGAACACACAGTCTGACTCGATGTAATCATCGCTTTGGTATCTACTTTGATCAGTTTGTCTGTCCTCTTCCAAAAGTGAAGCGCGATGGTTCATTAAAAAACAAAAAGATTATTTCAAGTGGAGTCATATCAATCTCCTTCCGTCTCATTTTATGTGACGTAGTTTCATTCTTACTCAAATTCGAAGCCGAAGTCAAGCGAGCGACGACGACGGGGCGAGGGGCACCTTCTTCATAACCCTTTAAGAGCTAAAGGAAGTGTTTTCTAATATAAGGACAACAATTTCCTTTCTTCTATCAATATGGTAAAAATGACATTTCATTTGCATTTTGCAATGACTTTTCACTTTCCTTCCAAAATTAGTTCTCCCACTTTCCATTTTCTCTTCTTATTTCTCATTCACACCTTGCTAAACCCAACATAAAGAAAAAGTAAAACAGTACAATATTTTTTTCAAAGTAATACTCTTTTCTTTTGGTGATCCCAATGTTATATATTGTCTTTTAATTTTCAGTATTATTCAAGTGGATGCAGCTTTTTGTTTTCTTTGGGAAAGAGTAGACTCACCCCTTTTCCTTTTTCAATTTTTGAATTTCATTCCCATAATATAGTTTCTTCTTTGTTATTCTTCCTTTTATAAGATCTTTTTTTTGCTAACACTTTAATTTTAGTTTTGCGCATGATATGCTGAAAGTCACAAGATTAAAGGACATTATAGTATGACATAATTTTAATTTAGAATCATAAAATGTATCGCCCAATCAAACTCTATATTAAATCAAATTAGACCACGCATTTTTAAACGGATGAAATATTATATATTTCAAATAACAAAAGTATAAAAAAATAACAAATATATACCAAATTTATCGATGCAAAACACCACCAAAATTAATTGTGTAAATACCAAGTTAACAGAACTTAATTTACTTGTATCAATATCCTACTCTGCTAAGTTCAACCAAGACGGATACCATTTGATACTAACAAGCAGTCCTGCCACTACAGAGCATCAAGATTGTTACAAATCTTCTTTTATCTTTTTACCTTTTTTATAATGAAAATAGTTCCAAATTTTGCTGTAAAAGAAAAGAAGGAAAATTTACCTGTACATACAGCAGCTGCGTGTTTCTGTCGGCTAGAAGTCACATTTGTGACAATGTTGTTATGACTTAGCCCTTTTTCTGAAAGATTCTGTGTCTCTCTCTTAATGAAGTCACATCAAAGAAGTCTGTTTTACCTTTGCAGCCAGGGGGATCTATGAAGGGGTGTGGTCACGTCATTCCCGAACTTCGATAGAAATTCTATATATAATAATATTTATATAAATATAAAGCGTGTTATCTAGAGGACAAAATTGGTTTGTGGTGCCACGGTAAGAGGACAACTTTAGAAGGCTGATGTTGCGGGTTTGAATTTCATTTATACCTATTTTTTTGAAGAATTTACTGCAGACGATTTTTAAGAAAAAGAAAAAGCTCCAAACACGTTTTTTTAAGAAAAAACAGCTGACATATTTTTTTTTTATTTGTTATAATTGTTAATCGATAAGTCTATTGAAAGCAAAAAAGATCCGCCACTCTTTGCGGCACTCATATTCTGAAGCTACTTCCAAGCTTTCTCTTGGCTTTATTATGAGGCCACATCTGTATTGTCAGAATCCAAACTTGAGTAGGAGTTTAATTACCGAATAATCATGACTCTATATTCCTTTTTAAATTAAAAAATCAAATACTTTTTTGGTCCTTCGTTATTTGTCCATTTTTTAATTGACACATTTATTAAGAAACAATGATTGACATAGAGAGTTTATCATTTTATTCCTATTAATTATGAAATGGATGAATTAAAAACTTAAGATTTTCAAAAAAAATTATCTTTTTCAAAGTAATTAATTGATGATATAATAGGTAATTATTTTTTATCCTTTCTTGATTTGTAGAAATGAACAAGTAATTAAAGATAACTAAAAAAGAAAAAAAAAATGGACAAGAAATTAGGGAGAGAGAAGTAATAAAAACAAGAGAAAAAGGCCGAATTTACCCCTGAACTTTATGATTTGGAGCTGATATATCCTCCATTTAAAAAGTGACTCATATTTGCCCTTGTCGTTATAACAATGACTCATATATGCCCTTTTACTTAACAAATCAATATTTAATAAATTAAAATTTTATTTTTTTTGTCTTTAATTTAAGAAAATGCCAAATGGAAACAAAACCCCCCACCCATTTAAATAAACCAAACCCATTTCATTCCATTGTCTCCCCAATTGGAAACAAAACCCCATCCCATTTAAAGCTTACAATAGGTAGTATTTTGATCTATTAGCTTTCTAAATTTTCTGAAGAAATTGGTACCTTTTTTTCTTACAAATTGCTTAATTTTTTTAATCGTCCCAAAAGAAATTGGTGAACAAGCAAGTTTCTACTAAAACTGATTTTTAATGGCGATAAATTATTTTAACCGTTCAAATTGAACTGAAATACATTGTTTTGTGTGTGTGAGCTCGCCTATCTTCCTCTGTCTTTCCTATTCGTTTGTGTCATGTGCCATAGATTCACCTTTAGTAAATTTTATTGAATAAAAAATGGTTTTTGCAGAATATTGGAGCCGCCAACAGTGATGATGCTTTCTACAGGTATTGCCAAAGCTCTAGCAAGGCCAACATCTTACACTATAAAATTTTGATGAAAAAACTTAAACTTTCCTTGTCAATGGAGCTCATGATACTGCCAAGCTTGCTGGTCTTCTTGAGATTTTCATCAAGAAATGGAATGAAATGGGTTTGGTTTATTTAAATGGGTGGGTGATTTTGTTTCTAATTGGGTTAGGTGGGCATGGCGAAAAGTTATTGAGTGGGGTATTTTAAAAGCCACATGGCATTTTCTCAAATTAAAGACAAAAAAAATGATTTTTTTATTTATTAAATATTGGTCTGTTAATTTTTTATTTATTAAATATTGGTCTGTTAAGTAAAAGAGTATATATGAGCCATTTCTATAACAACAAGGACATATATGAGTCACTTTTTAAACGGAGGATATATCAACTCCAAATCATAAAGTTTAGGAATAAATCAGGTCATTTTCCCTAAAAACAATGAAGTGGGATACTGATTGGACCCAACCGTGAATCACGGTCACACGGAGGGTACACTTCTAATGTATTGGAGGGTGCAACAAAACAAAAAGATTATTTCAAGTGGAAGTTTTAGCTTTACTCCTTAGCATATGAATCTGATTTGGAGGACCCTCCGTCTCATTTTATGACTGTAATTTGATTCGACACGAAATTTAAGAAAGAAATAAAGACTTTTAAAATTTGTAGTTCAAAATGAATGATGAAAATTTGTGTGACGGTAAATCATTTCATTAAAGGTAAAATAGATAATTTATAGTTAAATTGTTACTTAATATAGAAATATGTCATTTTTTTGGGACTGACTAAAAAAAAAAAGTAAGTCACATAAATTAGAACCGAGGGAGTAGTTGATGTTTTAGCATGGCATGGTGAAAATCATTAGGCAGGTGGAATAAAATGATAAAAGTTCAAAGGCAAAATAATAAGACACTACATAAGAAGAAGAAGCTGAAATTCGATCTTGAAAATAATCGACTCAAGCTCATCAAACCCTTTTTTGTGACTCGACTCAAGCTGATCATTACCCTTTTGCCGTCATTCCTATATATGTCTTCCTAATTACTGAATGTACAATTGTCTGTCTGACTCAACTGGACAAGTGAAAATTTCCTTCCGTGAGGAGAAGATGCAACAAGTGAATTTTCTTTGTAAACAAAAGTGATGGTTTTAAAAATAAAAAAAATAAAAAAAACCACGGTTCCCAAGTATTATTTCATTCATATCTACCTATCTGATGCAAAATTTGTTTTTGTCAATTTTCTATCATTTTACTGTATGATAAGGAGCAAAAAAGAAAGAAAAAAGAATTCAAAGATATACCACAAATATCTCTTTGTCAAGTGCATCTAGTGGAACAAATTAATCAAACAAAATGAAAATTGAAATCAAAACATTACGATGTATCCATTCAAAAAAAAAAAGAACAATTATCACCACCACTACATATTAAACCAAAACCATCAGAACACAATGAGCACTGCCCAGACATTTTTTTCTTTGAATTTTCAATGAGGAAATGAGCTAGATTCACAGAGAAGATAGTTTTTTGATGTTTAGGAAATAATATATTAGTAGCTCTTTAAAGAGTATTAATGACCTAGTCTCATCTCACAAGTCTCAAAGTCAATAAAGTTCCTCCGGAAAGTATCTTATTTATTAACGTTAACGTTAGGGTTGTGGAATATATGCCTCATAGCCATGAGAAATATTGATTTTTAAATTGTTCCTTTGGTAATTCAGGAATGATCTTTTTGCCTTGTTTCATTTTTATATCCTCTCAGATAATTAAAGAGAGGTAACACAATTTTTTGTTTTTAAATGCCATCATCAATAGGGTTTTTGCTGGACCTACCATGTGATATGTAAGTAAAAATTCTTACAAAAGATAGAGGGGATGTGAACCTTTTTGCTATTAACGTGCTAAAAGAGATTGATCAAACTCGATCGAAAGCTATTGCTTTCATTATTTCATGTAATTCAACCTAGCTACGAGACACAATCTAAGCTGCTGGAATAGTATAGTTCTGGACACACTACTTGAATAGTGATCTATTTCATTTGTTGTTTAGTCAGTGTTGTAAAAAGGAATGCCTTATCCTCTTTACTTCTAACAGGTTTAGCTCTAAGCATCGAGACATGTCTAAAATTGCTCCGATTAGAGATTGTCTAACCAGATTCTGATTCCGCGCAGGTTGGTAGAGCACTACTGCTGAAAGATGGGCTAACACCATCTAAATTCAAAACATTAGGATCCATGAAAATGTTTACTTATATCGCAACAACAAATTAAAACAGCAGGCCAATTATTTATAATATAAGCATTAATTAGCAGTGACCTCCTTCCTTGACAAAGCTGCACGAGTGGTGCCTCCATAACCCACATGAAAAACACCAGTAACCACGCCTATGCACATTCCCCAGCTACAACACTACATATCGCCAACAAACGAATAGCATGACCTAAACAGGCCTTGGTCTTATTCCAAAACCTGATACCAGCGCTTTCATTGACCACCTCATCAGCTCCAACAGTAGCTGCATCTTGATCTGCGATGGTAGCAGAGGCTTGAGCCGCAACCTGATCCGCAGAAGCCGCGGCCTGAACCACAGAAGCTGCGGCATGGACTGCAGAAGCTGCAGCCTGGGCGGCAGAAGCTGCAGCCTGGGCGGCAGAAAATTGTGATTCAGCAATCTTAGCAGCTACCTCCGCTCCCATTATATGGCTACTGTTTAAAATGATCCAAAAAAAGAAGAAGAAGTTACATTAGAAATTTAAAAGAAAAAAAAGAGGAGTAATACTAAAAAGTTTCAAGCTATTAATTACTTGATATGACAAGTTAGTTGATTATGGAATTGAAACAGATCCATAGAGCGATGGTAAACTTTGTCTATGAGATTTTTGAAGCTGACGAAATATTCAGTATCCTCCATCATCTTCTCTCTTAGCCCATATTTAAAAAAAAACAATTATCACCACCACTACATACTAAACCAAAAACATCAGAACACAATGAGCACTGCCCAGACATTTTTTTCTTTTTTACTTTGAATTTTCAATTAGGAAATGAGCTAGGTTAACAGAGAGAACTTAAAAAAGTTTTGGCCTTTTGGGGAGTGTTGGATGTTTTTGGAGAAGTCAATTAATTCGGGGGTATAAGAGAGGCTACGGTGAGAGAAAGAAGATGGGCAAAGCAAATCAATCTGAACCATCCATTAATTCCACAAAGACATTAATTTAGTTCAATATAATTCTTCTTAAATCAATACTGACTACAGATTATTCTAACTTGATGGAAACTTCCTAAAGCAACTAAACTAAGTGTGGTCTTAGGGTGTGTTTGATAGAGAGGAAAATATTTTTCAAAAAATATACTATATATTTTCTTTTTCATGTTTAGTTACGTTGAACAAAAATTTTGAAAAATAGTTTCTTTAGGAAAATAAGTTTCTTAAAATTATGGAATATCATATGACTTTCTTGATAAATGTAGGGAAAACAAGTTTTATAAGTGTCATTTTCTGTTTATGGTATATATCTGTAACGCCCCTCAAAATGAAGTAGGATAAAGTAAAGCCTCACATGGGTTTTATGCATTAATAACTAGTTAAAAAAAAAAAAGAGGGTCCAACTAAGTGAGGGGTAGTTTGGGCATTTATTTTTAAGTTGTTTTATTATTTTAGGTATATTAGATTCATTTAAATTGAGGGTTATAACTTACATTCTTCAAATTAGAATTTCCTAAAATCATTCCCTCTCTCAAGTATTTCTCTCAAGTTTCAAGGGAAGAAGAAGGGTGAAGAACTAGGGTTTCAAATTGGAGGCTTCTTTCATCGATTTTCTTGGGCTTTCTCAATATTAAGGTATGGGGATTCTTTATCTTTGATTCCGTTTTTAATCAAAGAGCCAATTCAAAGTAGTTTCAAAGTTCTTCAAAAACCCTAAAGTCCTAATTTCGATTCTAGCATGGGTTCTTGCATAAAAAGGTTTTAAATGATGATTTGTATTGTTATTAATGATTATTAATATTTTTTTTTGAAAGAAATCTCCATGAACCCATGTTAAATTCTCTAAATTTCACCATAAAGTGGGTGTATTGATTTTGAGTAAATGATTATAGAATTGTGTTTAGTATGGTATGGGCTGTTCATATATGGTATTATATATGTTGAATTGTGAAGAATTGATGTTGAATTGAAGGATAAGAGATTTGAGCCTTGCATGGGCAAATAGTGAATCGGTTCTTATGTTGATTATTAGATTATGTTTAGCTTGTATTGTATAGCTAAATTCTACTATTATCTATGTTATTCTATTGATATATTATGGAGAATTAAGGATGGTGATTGTGGCTTGGAAAGGATGGTAAGTTGACCTATTTTATGAATAATGTTGGTTATGGCTTTGGAGAATGGTAAGATGGCTTGATCTCTTAATATTGCTATAATTGCTTCTTAGGTTGGATCCACCTTTAGTGGAAGTGTTGCTTGTTGCTTTGGAATTATGATTGTGGCCATGAAGGGTATTGTATGAGTATTGTTGTATTGTTGTGTTATTATATATAAATGAGACTATATGTAAAGTCCTATACGAAGCTATATGTAAAGTTTTATGTGAAGCTATATGTGAAGGCATGATGTGAATGAGTTTATGTGATCTTATGATGATCCTATGTAAAGTGTATAGCATTGTGATTTAAAGTATGACTTCTCATGATGTATATAATAAATGATGTTGGATTATGAAGTATCCTTAGATGATAAGTGACTTGGTTGGTAGACTAAAGTGTCTCTCCTTGTTACTTAAAGTCTTGAATGCATGAATGTGTGAAGCGGGCTAGAACTAAGAAATGGTGCCCTATCTATAAATGCTAAAAGAGGAATTCTAGCACAAGCCTTTGGCCCAAATTCTGTTTTCTCAGTCTACCATTTGGATGAAAGCGCTGTCTTTATTCAGTTTAGCAAGCCAGAACTGGTTTCTATGTTTCTAGAATTGAAGGAAACTCTAAGTAGGACAGTGATCCAATTTCCGTGTTGCATCCTCTTTCAAATATTCTGAACGGAGAAAACACTCACGCAGCTACCTACGATGTCTATCAACAAATATGCAGTTCATCCATCTCAAAGAAATTATTCGCAGATCAAGCTGAAGCTGTTGGTATAAAGCACAAAACAGTGTCGTCCAGGGCAGAACGAGGGAAAAAGGGAAACCAGGTATTTGATAAAGAAACAGAAGTTAGGATGTTCGATGAGAAAGCAGATGATCTGATGAGTTCACCATATGGCTGCTCTGAAACAGATTGATCAGCGGAATCTTTTTAACTAGATGAAGTTCTGGCAAGCAAATAGGAGTAGTTATTCCTAGTTTATGTATCATGTATATCTATTAGATCATTTTTGGGCAGGTATAGAGATTTGTTTCTCTGATATCTACAGACTACATCATGTATAGTGAGATTGTGTAACTTAGATTATCAAAGAACAGAAGATCAATTAATCATTCTAATGCTTCTTCATGAGCAGACATCAGTCTATTTGTCTCTTCATTTAAGTGTGTGTTTCTTTCTATTTTGTTACCTTTTTGTTCTTTTTCTCCTTATAATAAGTTTTACACAATGCTAAATGCTTTTTTTTTTCTATTTATATATAGCAGATTTAAACCTCTTTATTTTTTTCGTATATATTTTAAATTCCTTAATGAAAAATTCTGATCCTGTCATTACGGGTACAAAGGTCTTATCATATATATAACTCTCCATAAAACACAATTCTTTCTCACGTGAAATTGTGTTTCTTAGCCACATCAATAATCAGAGCAAATAGAGAAAGGGAAAGCTCTAAAGATGGAAAAGCTCTTTTCAAATCAATTATGACCTTCAACTCTTTCCTTATACTTCATCAAAAAGGGAGAAGCAGATTTTTCCAGATCTTAAAGGTTGTTGTGAAGTATTGTTTTAATTTTTAATTTTTTTTTGTTCTTGTTTGACAATTGAACGAGATTCACAAGTTTGAGTTATGGAAACAAATATTACATAGAGATAAATCAAATGGATGTTGATGGGGTGAGTTTTATTATGCACACGTTATTATTTCTTGTTTTAAGTTAATTTTCTTTCGTTATTTGTTTATAGCAAATAATTTGGTTTAATTGTTCTATCTAGGCCATGAAAATTCACTTCTTAGAAGAAATAATTGTGGAAATCCTCATCAGATTA
The DNA here is from genome assembly GCF_000226075.1 of Solanum tuberosum. Taxonomy (NCBI): domain Eukaryota; kingdom Viridiplantae; phylum Streptophyta; class Magnoliopsida; order Solanales; family Solanaceae; genus Solanum; species Solanum tuberosum. Next base: position 1,125,371 of record NW_006239000.1, read on the forward strand.
TCTGTCCAGTCTCTTCTTCGATTTAAATGTGCATCAAAATCTTAGAATACATTGATCACCTCGAATTACGTTAAAGCAAAGCATTTCAATCATGCTAAGAAGAAAAAAAAATTCTTATTGCGCGACTACATTCTGGTACGATTTCATGTTATTGTTCTTTTTTAATCATCGGCTCAACCATTACAAAAGTTTAGTGGTTTCCCTTTAAATTATTATCCAAAGAGGCGCTACGAAATAATATGTTGCTGTGATGGTTTGTCTCTTGTTTTGTATCGTGATGGCTATTTACTGTGGAACCGTTCCACAAATGAATCAATGCTACTTCCTAATCCTGAATTTCGACACACATACGAAGAGGCATTCTTTTGCACTTACGGATTTGGATATGACTTGATTAGTGATGACTATAAGATTCTTAAGATTGACAACGATGATGGTGGTAATGATTTTAGACCATGCAGTAATATCCTCGCGCTAAAGAGTGATTCTTGGAGAAAAATTTGACAAACATCCTTGTGCCTTTCACAATGGTCTACGTCCTGACGACTCTTTAGCATTTGTTCGTGGTGCATTTCATTGGATGGATGATTTATCCAACTATTTTGTGATTTCATTTAATATATCAAATGAGGTGTACAGAGAGATATCGTTGCCACATGAAATTTGCAATATTCCCAATATATATGAGGCTTATAAAATGTGTCGTTTCAGTAATACATGAAATGCTTTGTGCTTATTATACTTGCCAACATATAGAGGGGAGCACTTTTAAGTTATGAGTAATAAAAAATTATGATATTAAGGAATTTTTGACTCAATTATTTACTATACAAGAAAGAGTGGCCTGTCTATATTATATCATACCGAAATATATGTTTGCGATTGGTGACGTGCTACTCATGTACAGTAAGGGTTTTTCTTTTGGATTTAGGACATTCAAAGGACCATTTAAATTGTTTTCTATATATCATGGTGATCACCAAAGAGGATTCGTTTATACATAAAGATTTATTTCTCTAAAATTACTTATTTAGTATTACCTTAGCTCATGTATGATCAAGTCAATTTTATTTTTTTTTCAAAATTCTCAACGAGAAATAAGATACAGTTTTTAGATGGATCAATAATTGAGTTAGCTTTTTTTCATTGAATATTCATATTTGTTTTGATGTTTGATCCATTTGTATTTATATAGAAAAAATTTCACTTTAAGAATAAGAACTTACCAAAAATTGTGTATTAATTTTGTATTTTTTTCTTCTACTTTTTAATAAGGTAATAAGACAGATGTTGCATTTGGTTTATATACTCTTTTGATTTTTCTTTATTTTATATTTTATATAAATTTCTTACAATAGTAAGTTTATAGGAGTAATGTCTTTTTGTTCAAAGTAGTATATTATGACTTTATTGAAAGTATTTATATATGGAGAGAGATTGTAAAAACCTTTTCTATCTATATTATACTTAATGTAATTATTGAAATTTGACCGTCTTTTATTATTGCCACACGTACAAGTTCACTAGTACATATCTGGCAGACAATTCGTTGTTTAGTCGGTGTTGTAAAAAGGAATGCCTTATCCTCTCTACTTCTAACAGGTTTAGCTCTAAGCATTGAGACATGTCTAAAATTGCTCCGATTAGAGATTGTCTAACCAGATTCTGATTCCGCGCAGGTTGGTAGAGCACTACTGCTGGGCTAAAATGATGTAAACAACAGACCTTCGTTCTTGTTGACAATCAAAAGAACTCAACCATAAAATAATCATTGTAACAATATATCTAGCTAATGAAATCTATTCCCCAATAAATGTGAGACTTTTACCACTCTAACACCCCCTTCACACACCCAGACCTAACTGGGACGTGGATCGGGAGTCCAAACAGGATGAATCTAACTCTAATACCATATAAAAATATGACACTTGGGCTTAACTCAACTCTAAAACTAACTCATGAGAGAGGTTTATCCAAGGAGACCACCTGCCCATTCGCCCCATCTAATGCAAAATTTGTTTTTGCAAGAAATTAAATCAAACAAAAAGATATACCACAAAGATCTCTGTTGAGAGCATCTAGAGTAGCAAATTAATCAAACACAATGAAAACATTGCGATGTATCTCTCGGCTTGGGTATTCCGTAAGTTCATTTTTTTCAGAAAGGCATAATTTTTTCCCAGCCAGCTGAAAAGTGGATGCAGAATTATCGGTCTTAGTCTTCAACTTTTAGCTGATGCTTTTACTCAACTTTCTATATATTGGGAGATTTACATGATAATTGTTTAATTTAGTTTTAATTTTATTTATCTGCCAATTTGTTTATAATGTGACTTTGAAGTCATTTAATATTTGTTTTGTTTGATTTTTATATATTGTTCTTTTTTATTTCTCCACAGATATGATATTTAGGTTAATTCAATATACTTTGCCTTGCTTGTCGACCTATGTATTTACTAGGGTCTAGGGTACTGACTATGTTTTAGTTAGTTGCAAACTTCTATATGGTTAAAAAGAACATAATTCCACTCAATGCATGCATGTACATCATATTCAAATGGATATATATATATAGAGAGAGAGATATCATAGTTGCCACTTATATATGTTCAAAAATTGGCCACGTCTCTTTGTTTCAAAACTCATTATTCTTATTTCGTGGAACTCTCTCCCTCTTTATTTACCTTTTTATCTGTATGTACTACTATAAGTTCACATTTTAAGTTTATATAATTATATATTTTCTCTATCTCAATTCGTTTAAAAAGATATTTCTAAATATTATGATTTAAAAATTTAAAAATAGGTAGAATGTAACAAAATTTGAGAAGCCAACGGTACGTCCTACTAGTACTAGTAAGAAGAGAACAACAAAGTGCATATACAATAATTTTGTGCACAATTTTCTTCCTCTCCTCCTCTAGAAGCATATTCAAAGAAGCGAGTTTCTTACTCCAAATCTATTTGCTCGTCCATGCGATATGATATCATGATATGATATCATAATATGGATTTATGAGATGAAATTGAAGTTTTGTTTGGACATGCGATATGAAATTTTTGTGTTGTATATTCTCATAAACATAAGAATCTCATAAGTTGTAAAATTATTAAAATAACCCTAATTGTTTATTCAATCTTACCAAATAAACAAAAAATTATAAAACCGAATAATAAATTACTATTACATAGCTATTTATTCTCCACTTAGGTAACTGTTTCATCTAACTTTAGTTCAATAAAAAATTGAACATAAATTGTAGTGTACTAGTCTTTAATATAATCCTCCCACATAGTACGAACAATTTCCTCACGTTGAACTTGCATTTCTCGATCATGCGATCGAGAAGACGAACCAACATTATTACTTTGAGTTGTATTAAATACAAAACGGTAGAAGTAATAAATTAGGTGTTGAAGTAAATGAAGAGAATAGATTTATTACTCTACAATCGGTTGGTGTCAGTTAAAGTGACTATATGTTGGTGAGAATAATAAATTTTAAAAAGTAATGATGTGATTATAAATTGTATTTACATATGAAATAAATGGTTAGTAGATATAAATGTGGGGTTGTTGTCACAGAATATAAACTTGTGGATCAATTTTTGTATTAAAAATATCTCAAATCTATCATGATTTTTGGAGAATATGGAATCAACGTAAAATTGCATGTCCAAACGTTGATTTAATCTCACAATTCTATATCGTGATATGATATCGCATGGCCAAACGCCTACTAACACTTCTAGAATCAATTTTCCCTTAAAAAAAAATCCTAACAAAGAAATGGAAGATGATCTTATTGGGCAAGACAAATATGTATCACCTGTTGAGAAAGCTTACCATACAAATACAAGGGAGATTGGAGTAGAGTTGAGTGATGAGTATCTGGTGAGAAGAAGTCAATTTTATTAAACAGTCTGTAACTTGGTTCCTTCTCTAAAACAATTTTTAACTTGTAGTTGTACACTTTTTTGAGATTTATGTAAAATTACTATTTTTCATATACTTTTTAAAATCATAATATTGTTGTTATTTAATGTATATAAAAAAAAACTTACCATACAAATATAAATTTTATCCCAAGAAGAAGAATGAGAAATATTGATTGGGTATATAAGCTAATGTCATTCTAAAATGAAATAGATGAAAAAAAAAATAGTATTATCAATTTTAATGAATTTATAGTAAGATTACCTTATTTGACATATTTTGATGCAAGTAATACCCAAATAAATAATAAAAATAAAATTTAGACAATATTCATTAATGATTGATAGATCTCGAAGGGAATAAAGATAAGGAAGATCTGGTGTGGGGTTGGGGTGGGGGCAATCATATAAGTACAATTTTTTACAAAAGATTAGAGTGGGCTTATTTCTAACGAGTAAAAGAGATTGATTAACTAAAAAAAGAAAATAACCTGTAAGCATGATTTATACATTTTGATGGTAAAATAATATGTTTTTTAATAGATCGATAAATTTCTCGAGGAAAATTGTATAAGGATTGTACGATTTTCTCGTTAATTTGAGCATGAGTAGCTGTAAATTTGATTAGCATTTAAATATAATATATTCCCCCCTCCCCTCTCGAATAGAGTGACCTAGTTTGACTTGACACGAAATTTAAGAAAATAAAATTGACTTTTGAATCTTGTGGTCTTAAATTAAAGTTATGTTAAATGTATAATATTGTCCTTTAATATTGAGGTCTTAAACATACCACGTGAAAAGTTGAAAATAAAATGTTATAAAAAAAAATATCGTTTTTTTTAAAACAAACTAAAAAGCAAAAGAATTCATTCTTTTTTAAAAAAAAATGGAGGGAGTACCATTGATGTTAAAAGGAAACGAAAGATAGTAGTTATAATTAAGTAGAAGTATATGTGAATGGGACTCGGCTCCCCTCCGGTAGTCCATCCCTCCATTTGGTCCAGTGTGGCTTTGATGGATTAACACATGTATCTTTATTTATTTAATGGTTAAGATTCATTTTGTTAACTAATTATTTAGACTTATTTTCACCTATGTGTTAGAGGCACAGATGCACTATCAATAGATATTCCCAAGCAATAAGCAATTCAACACTAAAATCATAATCATCAGATCTGAATTCTGATAATGCTTTAAAATTAGATTCTAAGTTCCATCATTTAAGATTTCTTCAAAACACAAGATAATTTACATCAAACTTCTTATGTAGGAACTTTCCAACAAAATGGTAATACTTTCATTTCAATTTATGTGGCATCTTTTGAATTTTGAGATTCAATCAATTCTATCTTTAATTTGATCGTAATTTTTTCATATATTTTTAATTGACAAATATTGTGTCTTATAATATATTTTTTTACTTAGTTTTCAAATATATAAATTTAAATTTTAAAAACTTGAATATTTCATGTCAAAATTCACGGTCATACTAAAATTGTTAACTATCAAAATTCAAATTGTGCCAGAGTATAAAAGGGAGTATATATTAGAAAGAAAACGTAGACACTTATTGTAAACAAATATGTAGGGCCCTTATGTTATCATTCACGTGTCCCTATTGAAAACGTGTTTCAGAAATGATGACTGTAATACAACCGATAAATATTTGTTCAATAACAGCTTAGCTTAGCTAGCTTCTTCCCATAACGTACTCGTGTAAAAATGATAAATATGTTGCAAGAAAAATTGGCAACTTGTGCTAAAGCATATATCCAATGATAAAAAGAGTAAAATTGCATTCTTAAATTGGTAATTCAGGAATGACTGCATGTATACCAAGTCTTTGTGCCTTGTTTCATTTTTATATCCTCTCAGATAATTAAAGAGGGGTAACACAATTTTTTTTTGTTTTCAAATGCCATCATCAATAAAAGTAAAAATTCTTATAAAGATTAGAGGGGACATGAAACTTGCCTCTAATTAACAAGCAAAATAGAATGATCAAATAATCTAAAGAAAAGGAAGTAGGCTACAGACAGGATCTATACATCTTGATGAGAAAAGGAAAAAAGAAAAAAAAAATCGATAGTCATATTTCTCGAGGAAAATTGTATTAAGGATTTCTAATTAATTTGAACATGAGTAGTTATAAATTTGATTAGCGTTTTAATACATTATACTATTAATGTGACAAAACAAACAAAAGGGAAGCTCATGAGATGATAGTTATTATGAAACTAATTAAGTAGAAGTATCTTTTTAATTAGTCATGTTGCATGTCACTAAAGCAAAAAAGTTGCCCGACTTATTAGTAAGTTTTTATTAAATTATTATTTAAACTTATTTTCACCTATGTGTCTTCAAAATAGCTTCGTCAAAATAGTTTATACACTTTTAAAAAAAAAAATAAGAATGTTGGCAGTGTTGGAAAGGAAAATGCAGAAATAATAAGCCTGTTGTAGTCTGTAGATATAAAACAACAACGAAAATCACAAACGAGTCTATTCAACCCTAATTTTTATATTGGATTGTAACTCATTATTTTTAAGAAAAAGAGTTCGAAATATATTTGAACTTTAACCGAAATTACTGTAACAATTTCAAACTTTGGGCAAAATCTATTACCCCTGCACTATATAATAGTTATTTTAATGATATATATGTGTCCACATGGACATCATAAATATTGTATCATTATAAATAGTAACTTGTCCAACTAGGCACTTATATATCTTTAAAATACACTATTAAATAGTGCCGAAAGTTTGAAATTGTTATAGCAATTTCTATCAAAGTTCAAATATATTTCAAACTTTTTTCCCTTATTTTTATATCGAATTGTAACTCATTTATTGATTCAATCTATTTTATTACTTGTGAAACTAATCCAGCTCATGCCTATTCAATACTCTAATTTTTATTATGAAAAATCCAAAATTAGAATGTTCTCACCTACTCTATAAAAGGAATTAATGAAGTGAGATGACATAAAGTGTCGTGTATATATCATATATTTTTACTCTCCAACAATAGTTATTCATTATATTATTTTGAGATGTTAAGTAATATTTGTCCACCTTATGAAATCAATAGATAATGTTACATTTAGTTCATAATTTATCCTTATCATTAATTATAGTCATTTTCTTATGATATTTAAGACATTATATTTATTATATTCAAAGGATGATATAATAATTTACCCTTCTATTTATAGTTTCTTAAGAAGTGTGTAAAGTCAATAGTGGACAAGTATTGTTCGACAGAGGAAGTAATTTCCATAAATTACAATTGAAAATAAAGTAAAAAAAGATGAATGAATATATATCAACGTGCATATCTCGCTCTTTTTAAGGAAATTTAAATTAACTACGACATAAGATATACTATACTGATCCAATAGTATACCTCTTAACTTGTACCCTTCAAAATATAGCAATCCAATAACGTCGTGTGGCTCAAACAACTATAAATAAATTGAAGAGTTCAAAGCTCCACCAAAAGAACACAATCTTTCAATATAAAATTACTCTTTTTTGTGTAGTAAATTAGTTGAAGACTTATAATATTTTTCGTTGTCTGAACTCTCTCTTTCACTACACTAACTTCATATAAACACAATAAAGTATAATATTTCTCATATTTTTCTTACAACACTTTTTTTTTAATTTTCAGAAAGGGATATATTTGTCTAAATATTCTTAGGAAACTATTATATATATATACCCCTCATCATATTTTTTTTTGATAAATTTACTCTTATATCTTAAACAAAGAAGGAAAGAGGGAAAACAAATTTGTTGGCCTAGGAATAGGTATTATGCATCGCTCGAGTCTTGTGGTTCTAGCATCGTCGCTTTTATTGACTTATACTTATTTTAAACTATTTTTTTGAGTATATTATTGAATGTTATTGATTTCAACCTAGAGGCGTCACCACATTCTTGATCTCGAAATTTACCAGCTTAGAAGCATGACCACTTTCTTATCTCGAACGCATTGCACCTAATAATCTCTATCTACCTATCTTGATTTGAATTAACTAAATAAATTATTAGAATAAATTAGTCAAGATGTGTCAACACATTCTTTAATTTCTTCTATGTGTCTAAAAAAAATTTACATGTAACAGCATTCCTAATTGAAATAAAACTTTAAAACATGCTTAGAAACATGTCTGGTCTCTTGTGAATTTGAGACCTTCTTTCATTTTTATATCCTCTCAGATAATTAAAGAGGGGTAACACAATTTTTATTTCTTTTCAAAAGTCATCATCAATAGGAAGGTAGTGAGCCTATTGGTTTGGTCATTGGTGTTGGGGATTTATTTAGACCCTATCGCGTGATATATAAGTAACAATTCTTACCGAAGATTAGAGGGAACATGGACCTTACCTTTAACGAGCAAAAGAGATTGATCAAACTATCTAAAGAAAAGAAAGTAGTCTATAAATAGGATTTATACATCTTGATGGGAAAAGAATTAACCTATTGCGTTCTATAGCATTAACCTATTGCGCTGTATCTCGATTTATAATCAAAATGAACAATGTGAATAATCCTTGTCACTAATTTTTAAAGTTGATTTGCAGATCCTCGTACTGGAATTTATAAATCAAAATGAACAATGTGAATAATCCTTGTCAGTAATTTTTTAAGTTGATTTGCAGATCCTCGAACTGGAACTCAGGAGCCAAGCATGAAGCTGGATATGATGCATTCATGACTGGATGCATTTTTGCACAGGCGTGCAATCATCTAGGCATTGATTTCACCCTCCATGTGCTTGGTGGAGATTTAGTGAAGGAGACAAAGCTTCAGAATTATATCAATCGCCTTTACCTTAGTTGGGTTGGTGGTAACGTCATTGATCTAAGTAGTGGGAAATGTACACCAGACTCCTCAGCTTCTAGTAACCTCAAAAGTCGGTACCAGGATATCTCATTTCCTAGCATCATTCTGTTGTGGGGATTGCCATCTAAACTAAAAGCAAAGGAGATAAGAGCTTGTATAGCACAAGCCTTTGGCCCAAATTCTGTTTCCTCAGTCTACCATTTGGATGAAAGCGCTGTCTTTATTCAGTTTAGCAAGCCAGAACTGGTTTCTAAGTTTCTAGAATTGAAGGAAACTCTAAGTAGGAACAGTGATCCAATTTCCGTGTTGCATCCTCTTTCAAATATTCTGAACGGAGAAAACACTCACGCAGCTACCTACGACGTATATCAACAAATATGCAGTTCATCCATCTCAAAGAAATTATTCGCAGATCAAGCTGAAGCTGTTGGTATCAGGCACAAAACAGTGTCATCCAGGGCAGAACGAGGGAAAAAGGGAAACCAGGTATTTGATAAAGAAACAGAAGTTAGGATGTTCGATGAGAAAGCAAATGATCTGATGAGTTCACCATATGGCTGCTCTGAAACAGATCGATCAGCAGAATCTTTTTACCTAGATGAAGCTCTGGCAAGCAAATAGAAGTAGTTATTCCTAGTTTATGTATCTAGATCATTTTTGGCCAGGTATAGAGATTTGTTTTTCTGATACCTACAGCATGTATAATGAGATTGTGTAACACAGATTATCAAGGAACTAAAAAGATCATTCTAATGCTTCTTATTGGGCAGACATCAATCTATTTTGTCTCTTCATTTAAGTGTTCATTTCTTTCTGTTTTAAAACTTTTTTCTGGCCTTCTCCCTATGATAAGTTTTACACAATGCTAAATGTTTATTTTTTAAAAATTTTTATATATAACAAATTTAAACCTCCTTATCTTTTTTCCTATATATTTGTTTTTATATATTTTAAATTTTTTAATAAAAAATTCTGATCATGTCATTGTGTGTACAGAGTTCTATCATATATAAAGCTCTCCATAAAACACAATTCTTACTCACGTAAATTGTGTTTCTTAGCCACAACACAATTTTTTCTCATGTGAAATTATGTTTCTTAGCCACATGCCCACATGCCCACATCTATAATCAGAGCAAATAGAGAAAAGGAATTGCGTACAAATAGATCCCTTAGGGCCGTTTGATTACTGGTTAGAGTTATGCAGGGTTTAGTTATGTCGATTTTAGTTATACAGGTACTAGTTTTGCAGGGTTTAGTTATGTTGGGTTTATATATGCGGGTATTAGCTATGCGAATATTAGTTATGTAGGTATTATTTAGTTATGTAGAGATTACAATACATGAATTATTAACTATTGAATATTAAACTTGTTGTAAATTATTAATATATATTATTTACAATATAATAATACGTGCTAATAAAATGTGGAATATATTGAATAATATATAATGCTAATATTTGATTAGCATATGTACCGTCAAAAAATATACAATCAAAATTTCTAATATTAAAAAAATATTTATATTTGCATAGATAAATAAAAACTGTAAGTATATAAAAAGAAATGGAAATGGTCTATATATAAAAAGAAATAAAAACAACACATGTAGATAGGAAAACAGGAAAGTCTCCAATTAAAAAAAATAATTAAAAAAAAATGAAAATGGTCTATATATAAAAAGAAATAAAAACAACACATGTAGATAGGAAAACAGGAAAGTCTCCAATTAAAAAAAATAAAATAAATTAATAGGGTAAATATGTAATTTATCATTTTAACACATGTATAACTAATACACACATAACTTATTCCACCTTCTACCCTGCATAATTTTATACATAGATTCCCTCATAAATTATGTTGGTAATTAATTATGTAGGACTACAAAAAATGCAACCAAACACCGTATAAATTAATACATGAATAAATTTTATACAATATTTAAATCCTTACCAACCAAACATGGTACAAGTTTGTAACAACCCGTAAATCTAGTAAGACCAAGCTAAAGTCTAATGGAAACTAGTAGGTGAAACTAGAGCCTCACATGTGAGCTTCTGAGTTTGATGTTTGATTTTAGGTTGTAAATTGACTTCCAGAACTTAGAATGAGGGTTATAAGGGTTAAACGTCAAGGTACGACCCCCCAAGGACCAACCAATGGTCCTTAAGGGGGACCCTAAAGCCTAACCCCAAGGCTGCCCCTTGAAGCAAAAACTGCCAAAATTTCATGAACTACAGATGCAATCCACAGCTATAGATTGATCTACGGCTCGTGGTCTTGCTCCGTAGATCAAGGCCACCAAGTCCAGGTTGTAGACCCAAACCACGACCCCCACAGTACGGGGCGTGGTCCCATCCACGGTCCATGGATGAGGGTTTTGTGAACTGCACATGTAGACTGCCTAGACACGGGCAAAGGGTGGGTAGTTTAGGAAACTGTTTTATTAGTTGTTTTGAGTAGGAGTCGTTTAATATAGTAATTATACATATATA
>NW_006239000.1:1136789-1137452 GCF_000226075.1 Solanum tuberosum
TTCTCTCTAGAAACTCCATTGAAGAACCAAGAAGGAAACCAAGTTAGAGCTTGAAGAAGGGAGTTTTTCAACACGAAATTGGTTGGATTCTACACCTAAGGTATGAGAGTTCTTCATCCTTAGGAAGCTATCACCCAAGGAGCCCTTTCAAAAGTTTTTAACTCAATTCTAGAAAATCCAATTAGCTAGGGTTTCAACTCAACCCCATGGATTCCTTTCAAAGTTGTTCTTAAAGGTCGAATTATGTTTGTTATTGATGATACTACTGATTTTAGATGATTTTAACTTGAATTCCAAAGAATCCATGAGTTTTCCCCAACCCTAGTTGTGGTTCTTCTTTACATTATGTGATGGTTTTGCAAGTTGGTCCAAGGAATGAATGTGAGTTAATTATGATGTAATTGCATGATCTAAGTGTGACTTTACATGTATACTTGATTAACCTAAGATTTCTAAGGTGAATTGATATAGTCTAGGGTTGTGCCATTAAAGAGGCTAATTAAGGGTTTAAATGTGATCCTCCAAGAATGATGAATTTCTCCATATAATGCCTTAGATTAGATCACCTAGACGTGAATTGATTTAGGGTAATGCTTCTAAATGAAATGACTTGATCATGATATTATGTGCATGTTGATGAATACTTGAAGTATAAAGTGCCAA
>NW_006239000.1:1137783-1142497 GCF_000226075.1 Solanum tuberosum
GGACAATTAGACACACACTCCATGCATAAACATGATGATGATGTATCAATGGTGTTAATTGAAAATATAGTTCTCATATGCACCTTTACACATTATTATGCATGAAATGTACATGACCATGATGATCCTATTGTGTTGATTGAAAGTCCATTCTCATGAGAACACATGAACTTGGTGTGAAAGTTATTCTCACATACTAATTATGATTCTAAAGTTGAAAGTACATTCTCACTTTAATGAATCTATGAGCTATTTTGATGAATTGTGAACAAAGGGCAAAGTATTCCTTCACACATGTAAATACAATTCAAAGACTAATTATGTATAATTTGAGAAATAATGCTAAGCACCGAGTGGATATGGGCAATGAGGTAAAGGCCCTTCTGCCAATATAAGAGGTTGGGTCATCTAAGTGAACTCATGAGATGGAAGCTCCTCCGCCAATGCAAGAGGTTGGGTTTCTAGAAACAATCTCCCTATCCCATAACTATGTGCCAACATAGGACTTTAGCTAGTTGATCCACCTTATAACTATACATTTTAGTTCTACCTTAGGCAAGTAGGACACCTTCTTTCGGTGTGGGGTTACACGACACCGAATTTCATGTAGCTCACATGGTCTATGTCGGTGACAACTTTTCCTTATATAATAAAGATAATGAATGAGACATGAACTATAATATGACTTCTTAATGAGTTTTACTTAGTAGGAGTGGGGGTATGGAACTTCACTTTTACATTGCACAAGCAAACTTAGTAGGATGTCATGGGATGGTTCCTTTATATTATGATGAGATTTGCAATGCATGCATGTATATTGAATGGATAGTTGTTATGAATGACTTTCCTTATAATTCAAGTAATGTACATGACTATTTCCTTATTTGTGACAATTGATTATAATGAGGTCTAAAGATGAAGTGCATGACTACGGTAGCTTCAAAGGAGTACTTGTAGGGTTGGTATTATGGCATGCTAACCACACATTGCACAAGTGTTCCTTCTGGGTTACTAAGGTAATGGCTTTACTATGAAATGAGTATAAATGTGATTTTGGCTTGTGTTGTACATTGTAAATGCATGTTAGTTACCATATATTGCACAAGTGTCTCTTAGGGATTGCTACTGTGATGATTACTTAATGATGAGATGATCTTGATATTTGACTTTGTATTACTTTATGATTGGAGGCTATGTATTGTGAAGATTGGGATTTGTGTTATGTTGATGTTGGAGACTATGCTTGTTATTATAATGATATCCTCATGTTATAATGAAATGTATGTGAGTTGCCTTATTGGTTGTATTCTCCAACTATTTCAAAGATGATTGTTAAAAAATGGCATATAGCATGATTTCAAATGAAATGTCCCTTTATGCTATGCACTATCCTTGCATTCAACTCACAAAAAAATTGCAACGTTGGGCCCGTGCTTGCACGGGCAACTCTTACCTAGTCTCATTTAGAAATGCTTATTTACTAACGAATTGGATGAATTATATGTTTTTAGCTTCCACAAATATCTTATTCAAGGACTCTCATTTTTATTTTATTGTTGTTTGCTTGTTTTGAATGGATACTGGACTTTATCAACTCACTACACTAGCTTCCATCTTTGTAGTTATCTGCTAATTAAAAAGTGTAAAAATTTTAAAAAATTTAAAAACAAACTAGTTTTTATACTTTCACTACCATGAGCAAAATATATTGTGTAAGTTTTTACAGATTTAGCTGGCTGTATGTACTGTAAAATAACAAAAAAACGATATTGTAACTTTGCCTTCATGTTGAAATTATATTAGACGATATCATGACGTAGAGGCGTGCATTATTTGGTTTTTTGGGGTTTCGAATTTTAAAAAAATAAAAACCAAAAAATCAATATAAATTATTAATTACATGTATAATATTTAGGTTTAAAATTAAGTAGGAATTAACAATTTTCGTCCCATTTTAGTTATTGCTTTTCATATGATTTAGTTTATATTTTCTGTTTGGATATCTACAATTGATGTACTTTTACGTGCTTTTGGGATTTATATTAGAAAGTATATTAAATAGATTCTTTGTCCGTACTTCGCGCGACACAAAAATCTTATTAAATTTCTGCTAATCTTCAAATTTGAAAGTAATAAAAAAACAATATTTTAAGAAATTTAAGGTATTTTAATTTTTTTATTTCATCAAATAAAACAAACATATATTTATTAATTTAATCTGTATGTATTTTACAAATCTTAAATATTCAAAATAATTAAATTAAGAGTAAAAATTCAAAACACCATTAATACTATTAATGAAAGTAGAAAGATATTAGAACATCAACACTATAACAAAAAATGTTAATACTCTGTTACTTCTGAAAAGTCAATTTCTTACTTCAACTAATAATTGAGTATGGATGTGAATAATATGATAGCTTAATGATCAAGCTGAGTTTATTGTACTAGATGGTCATGAGTTTGAAATTTAAAACATTTCCTCTCTTCTTCTTTTTTTGTTTTTTTCTTTTTCTCTCTCCTAATAAAATATAACTTGCCCAATAAGAAATACTATATAAACACTACTAACATTTGTCTGTCACGTCATTTAATGGTGTGTTAATTTACTTTTCAACCATGTGATAATGGTGTTGCAATGGAGATAAGGCTTCAACCCCCCTTTTTTTCTTAATTAGCTATATTAGGTAATTTTATTTTAAAAAAATAATCAATTCTAAACTAAAATAAGGAGTCTTTAAACGTCCGCAAAATGTAAGTGATAAAGTGAATTTGATTGTCAAGTTTATGAACGATTTTATATATTTACTAGTGAATAAATTTATCATATAAAATCAATGTCTTGTTCCATTATCCTATCTGTCTTATCTTTCATGTATTATTTTGTTACCATTTTTATTTTCTGTTTTTTACTCTTTAATCTTTATCAGCCATTTCTTCTTTCTTTCACTCACTGATCTCCTACTTTCCTTTGTCTCACATTTACCGAATCACTATGTATTATTTTATTTGGTGCACCTTTTAATATTAGGTATAACTACTACTCTATTTGTATTAGTTATGCATTCTATTATATATTAAGGAGTGTATTAGTAATATTATGGATTTTAGGTATTAGTAATACAAAGGAATTTAATGCAAGAATTAGCATTTTAAAGATAAAATTTCCACTCGAAAGCATATTTACATCTTTTCATCATAATTTTGGAGGATATTTTGGTAAATAAATATTTTTGTACAATATAAGTATTTTTTAATACACCAAACCAAACAATGCATTAGAAATAATCTATGTGTAACTAATACAAGCATTACTAATGAAAATATTACTAATAAACTTTATTTAGCATTATTTTTTATACACTCTATCAAGCAATCATTAGATTGTGAAAAATTACAAAGTAATTAGAGGGTGTTTGAATTGATTTAAAAGTTGGCCAAACCTTTTATTGTTCTTTGACATGTTCCCTTATATTAATACACTAGTTACAGTAGCCCGTGCTAGCACGGGCCCAACATATATTTTTATTTTTTATTTAATTTATGTGACATTAATAAAATTTTAACGGTCAAACCATTTTTTTGTATGTTCTTTAAATTTTAAGTTGTTGATTATTGTGGTTAATAATACTTTATATGTAATTTTCAATATTTTATTTGTCTCAATTTATGTGTCATTGATAGAATTTCGAAAGTCAAACAAATTTTGTATATGTCTTTTAGATTTTGAAGTTATTTAATTATTATGAGTTATAGTACATTTTACGTATATGTTACTTTTTCTATCTCAAACTATGTGACATTAGTAGAATTTTGAGAGTTGATCAAATTTTTTGTATATCCTTTAAATTTTGAAGTTGCTAATTATTGTGTGATTTGTAGTACGTTTCATGTTATTTCAAATAATATATGTTATTTCCTCTATCCTAATTTATGTGACACTAATAGATTTTTGAGCTTTCAACCAAATTTTTATAGATGTCTTTATAATATTTTATGGTTTAATTACCTCTTTTTGATTTTTAATCCATTAATATGCTTTCTTCACAATTATCAGTAGAGCTACCTTAAACAGTGATGTGACACTCTCTATGACCTTCATTGTCATTTTTCTTTTTTCTCCTTTTTTGAATTTTTCTCAATGATATTATTTTTAAAAGTTATTTTCATAACTCACACTTCTTCATCTTCATAAATTATACATACTCCATCCGTTCAATAATTATTGTCTATTATACTATTTTGGAATGTCCTACAATACTTGTGCACTTTATGAAATCAATGGATAGTTTACCCCTTATCATTATCTAAATTGCTAATTATTGTTGTATGATTTGTAATATCTTTTACGCAATTTTCAAATAATAAAGGTTATTTCTTCTTTCTCAATTTATGTGGTACTAATAAAATTTCGAGATTCAATCAATTTTTTTTGTCTTTAAAATATTCTATTGTTAATTACTGTAAATTATTGTACTTTCTAAGTAATTTTCAAATACTATATATTTTTTCATTTGTGCAATTTATGTGTCACCGATAAAATTTGAAGAGTCAATCAGATCTTTTACATATTTTTATATCTTTTGAATATTTAAGTAAATAATTATTGTGATTTATAATATTTTATACAATTATTTAAAAAAAATTAAACAACAAACAAAACGAATTCATCATAGGAAAATTACCAAAGCATCCTTGAATACATCAATAATGG
>NW_006239000.1:1143962-1226034 GCF_000226075.1 Solanum tuberosum
AAAAAAATACAAAAAATTCCATTGATTCTTGAAGTGAATCTATCGTAAAAATACTATAAATCATGATAATTGACAATATAAAATATGTTTTGAAAAAAATACAAAAAATTCCATTGATTCTTGAAGTGAATCTATCGTAAAAATACTATAAATCATGATAATTGACAATATAAAATATGTTTTGAAAAAAATACAAAAAATTCCATTGATTCTTGAAGTGAATCTATCGTAAAAATACTATAAATCATGATAATTGACAATATAAAATATGTTTTGAAAAAAATACAAAAAATTCCATTGATTCTTGAAGTGAATCTATCGTAAAAATACTATAAATCATGATAATTGACAATATAAAATATGTTTTGAAAAAAATACAAAAAATTCCACTGATTCTTGAAGTGAATCTATCGTAAAAATACTATAAATCATGATAATTGACAATATAAAATATGTTTTGAAAAAAATACAAAAAATTCCACTGATTCTTGAAGTGAATCTATCGTAAAAATACTATAAATCATGATAATTGACAATATAAAATATGTTTTGAAAAAAATACAAAAAATTCCACTGATTCTTGAAGTGAATCTATCGTAAAAATACTATAAATCATGATAATTGACAACATAAAATATTTCAAAAATAATGTATGTGGGTAGTCTTATTATGCCTTAAATAGCGTCAAAGAAAGTACAAATTTGTGATAAAAAAATTATTCCTTTATCCACGCAAATAATCGCCTCAAAAACTCGATTATTAGCCCCAAAACATACCATTTATATTATTGGGCCCGTGCTATGAAATATTTTTAAAAAACTATAGTATAAAAACATAAAGACACTTTTTATTAAAGTTAAATAAAACGAAAATGCCGTGACTAATATAACTTTCTTTCTTTTTTTAATTGATATTTACTGCTTCAATTAATTTAGTATTATTATTTAATTTATGTTCGCTTTTTAAAATTAAATGGCGATATCAAAATAGACCGACCCAGAAAAGGAATAGTGATGTGTAACGACTATGTATAAATTTAATTTGTCCATAGAACAGATGGGTCACATGCAGAAACCCAAAAATATAAAGGACCTATTTTGTCCCCCACATGAATATGACTTTAATTAATATATATAAGTTTTTATTTAAATGTCAATTTCCCCTTTTTAGGGGGTTAACTACGTGTCTAGAAGAGGACTTATATATATTTATATTTTAGTCTTAGTTGTGTAGATAAATTAATTAAGTTAATTAACTGAAAATGACAACCTAAAAAAAGGCGTATCTAATTATTTCTTCAAAAGTATTATTTGTTTATGTTGTGTGATGATTAGGTGGCATTTTGTAGTTGTTGAGATGATTTGAGTCTTTTTTTATTCATTTATAAGTCAAGATCTATCAAAAATAATATTTTTGTTCTATCTAAAAAAAAATGGCATATATTTGACTGTTGTGAAATTTCATTCGTAGAATTATATTGAATAGTTATTGTTAGTTTTTTCTTATGTCATGTTTGAACATAACTTCAAATCAACGATTTATAATTCAAATTTTATTTGAATATGAAATTTGAATTTCTTAAATTTGTATATTTTTTCTTATAAATATAAAAGTCTTATAATAATTTGTGGAAAATATCAAAAGCTTTCTATTTTTATAATTTTACCAAATGAGTAAATCATACCTCATAAGTAAAGTATGAATAGCAATAATAAGGCATCACATTAATAAATTGCAATTATCTATATTGTCTTTATAAATAAATGTTTGTGATTATATATTACTAGAAACTCTCAAATAAACATCCACTAGTCAACAAGTTAATCTTATTTAGTTATAAATTAAGAACAAATTCTATGAAAATTCAATTAGCTGTGAATTATTTAACGATAAATTAACTAAGAATGGTCGATAAATGTCATTACGAATTTCACGTAAACTAATTTATTTTGAGAATATTCTTGCCAAATGCCACTAGAGGCGTATTTATCAAGTATCCTCACTCTTGAGGAAAACAAAACTTTAAATTTAATATTAATACAATAATAAAACCATTTATTTATAAGTAACTACTAAAACATACACGAAATTAACATGCACGATTAAAAACAAAATCAAACACAAACTATTTTATTTCTATCGACCATACTTTTACTATATATATATATATATATTTAAGTAATAGATAATATTTTTTCTATATCATTAGCGTAATTATCAATCAATGTTCTTATTAGATTAAATTATTTTCAATTATCTTTTAAATAATCTAATGGGGTGACATTATATTATATCATATTATAGTGGAGAATAAAACCAAATATGCATAGCATTCTCCATCATGACCATATACTATTAATGTAACCAATAATATAAATTTTAAAGGTACAATCATAAAAGAAGAATGTACAACACTATTCTAAGCACATATCATCCAACACTTGTCATGTGCTAAGTAGTAGATATTTCCACATATTATATATATATATATATAAATAAATGGGCCCGAATGAGGTAGGTAATTAATAGTGTTAAGTTGTCCAATAATATAAATTTTAAAGGTACAACCATAAAAGAAGAATGTACAACACTATCTAAGCACATATCATCTAACACTTGTCATGTGCTAAGTAATAGATATTCCCACTTATTATATATAGTAATATAAGCTATCCCTTATATGAAATCTCATGGGGAGTTGGCATTAGGAGGGCAATTAAATTTGATCTCATGGGGAATTGAGCACTTATGAAATTGTGCAATGGGTGGGTAGTTGTGTGGAAAATATGGATTGGTAGGTAAATAGGGAGGTGGGGGGGGGGGGGGGGGGTGGGGGGGGGGGGTTCAATAAATAATAAAATAAATAAATAGGAGATAATAATTAATATTGTTTAAAGAAATTTAGTTGAATATCTTTAAAATTCATTTTTATCTTTTGTATTTTTTGCAAGAAAATTCACAAGTAATTTACCTGCGGAATTTAAATCTCTAGGTAAATTAGTTGGGGATTTTTTAAATTCGCATGAAATAATTACCTACGAAGGTTTTACCTTCGGATTCTTTTTTATAGGAAAATCTGTAGGAAACTTATTTTCTTGCGAATTTTCATACATAATCCCAGGAAAATGTAATTCACACTTTTCTTGTGGTGTTTCTTTCACTCACTCACTTTCTTACTTTCCTTTGTCTCACATTTACGAAGATATTATGTATTGATATAAAATTGTTCACGTAATTCACTTAATCATCTTAATTAGAGTTTGTACCTATTGAATGAATACTTTCACTATTTAGACACTTTGTGTGGATGTGGCATAGCTTGTGGAGATCGAATAATTTTAGCCACAATGATCTAAATATGATTAGTACTGACTACTTTATTAAACAAATTTCTATTTTGACAATTTTATCTATGTATAGGAAATGAATACATTTATAGCATTAAAATAAATGTCTAAGTAGTAAGTTTTAATGTCTTCCTCAAATAATATTGTTGCAACAAATGAAGTTCTTGTCATAAACAATTTTCTTTTAAAAATAATTGTTATCTATTTAGACTAGATTTGATCATGAAGACTATATTGCGGTGACTCAAATCACAGACAAACTTGGAATTTAAAGACCGCATGCAAGTGTATTAATATCATCTTAATTTAAATGTTAACGAAAGTTTCAATCACAATTAATTGTTACTTTGATATAGTATCGTACTTGATTTGGTCACTATTCACTAATACGTTGTACAACACTAAAAATATTAAATATAAATATCTAAATCAAATATGAGCTCTCATTAGTTAATACTTAAAATTTTACTTTGTTGTAATATGAATTTAATCCTTTTAAGGTAACAGGTAGACTTTAATTGAGTAGGATAGTTCAATTACAGAATAATCATGTGACTTACAGGCATGTGAAGTTACTAATTGGCTCTTTGCTAATAAATGAACACACAGTCTGACTCGATGTAATCATCGCTTTGGTGTCTACATTGATCAGTTTGTCCGTCATCTTCCAAAAGTGAAGCGCGATGGTTCATTAAAAAACAAAAAGATTATTTCAAGTGGAGTCATATCAATCTCCCTCCCGTCTCATTTTATGTGACGTAGTTTCATTCCTACTCAAATTCGAAGTCGAAGCCGACCCAGCGACGACGATGGCGCGAGGAGCATCTTCTTCTTAACCCTTTAAGAACTAAAGAAAGTGTTTTCTAATATAAGGATAACAATTTCCTTTCTTCTACCAATATGATTAAAATGACTTTTCATTTACACTTTGCAATGACTTTTTATTTTTCCTCCAAAATTGATTCCCCACTTTCCATTTTTTCTTCTTATTTTCCATTCAGACCTCGCTAAACCCAACATAAAGAAAAAGTAAAACAGTACAATATTTTTTTCAAAATAATACTCTTTTCTTTTGGTGATCCCAATGTTATATATTGTCTTTTACTCCCTCCGTCCCTATTTACTTGTCCATATTTCCTTTTTTGGTTGTCCCTATTTAGTTGTCCATTTTGACAAATCAAGAAAGGACAACAAATTTTTTCCTATTATACCCTTATTTACACTTCTTGAAAATTGTAAAAGTGTATGTTGTTTCCCTCCAATTTATTTCACTTTAATTCAAATAAGTGGTTGTAATTTTGAAGTGAAAAGTTGTCATAAGGGTAAAATTGTAACTTCACTGTGCTAATCATTGTTGCCTTAATCTGTGTGCCATTTCTAAAGTGGACAACTAAAAAGGGACGGAGGGAGTAATTTTCAGTATTATTCAAGTGGATGCAGCTTTTTGTTTTCTTTGGGAAAGAGTAGACTCACCCCCTTTTCCTTTTTCAATTTTTGAATTTCATTCCCATAATATAGTTTCTTCTTTGTTATTCTTCCTTTTATAAGATCTTTTTTCTTGCAACACTTTGATTTTAGTTTTGCGCATGATATGTTGAAAGTCACAAAATTAAAGGACATTATAGTATGACATAATTTTAATTTAGAATCATAAAATATGTCGCCCAATCAAACTCTATATTAAATCAAATTAGACCATGCATTTTTAATCAGATGAAATATTATATATTTCAAATAACAAAAGTATAAAAAAAATAACAAATATATACCAAATTTATCGATGCAAAACACCACCAAAATTAATTGTGTAAATACCAAGTTAACAAACTTAATTTACTTGTATCAATATCCTACTCTGCTAAGTTCAACCAAGACGGATACCATTTGATACTAACAAGCAGTCCTGCCACTACAGAGCATCAAGATTGTTATAAATCTTCTTTTATCTTTTTATCTTTTTTATAATGAAAATAGTTCCAAATTTTTCTGTAAAAGAAAAGAAGGAAAATTTACCTGTACATACAGCAGCTGCTTGTTTCTGTCGGCTAGAAGTCACATTTGTGACAATGTTGTTATGACTTGTCCCTTTTTCTGAAAGATTCTTTCTCTCTCTCTTAATGAAGTCACATCAAAGAAGTCTGTTTTACCTTTGCACCCAGGGGCGGATCTATGAAGGGGTGTGGGGGTGCCACGTCATTCCCAAAATTTGATGGAAATTATATATATATATATATATATATATATAATATTTATATAAATATAAAGCGTGCCACTCAGAGGATAAAACTGATTTGTGGTGCCACGGTAGAAGAGCAACTTTAGAAGGCTGATGTTGCAGGTTTGAATTTCATTTGTATCTATTTTTTTGAGGAATTTATTGCAAACGATTTTTAAGAAAAAAAAAACTCCAAGCACATTTTTTTAAAAAAAAACAGCTGACACATTTTATTTTATTTTATTTTTATAATAAGTCTATTGAAAGCAAAAAAGATCCGCCACTGTTTGCGGCACTCATATTCTGAAGCTACTTCCAAGCTTTCTCTTGGCTTTATTATGAGGCAACATCTGTATTGTCAGAATCCAAACTTGAGTAGGAGTTCAATTACCGAATAATCATGACTCGATATTCCTTTTTAAATTAAAAAATCAAATACTTTTTCGGTTCTTCATTACTTGTCCATTTTTGAATTGACACATTTATTAAGAAATAATGATTGACATAGAGAGTTTATCATTTTATCCCTATTAATTATGAAGTGGATGAATTAAAAATTTAAGATTTTCAAAAAAATTTATCTTTTTCAAAGTAATTAATTGAGGATATAATATGTAATTTTTTTTTTATCCTTTCTTGATTTGTAGAAATGAACAAGTAATTAGAGATAACTAAAAAAGAAAAAAAAAATGGACAAGAAATTAGGGAGAGAGAAGTAATAAAAACAAGAGAAAAGGGCCGGATTTACCCCTGAACTTTATGCAGGGGCGGCTCAACGTAATTTGAGGCCTAAAACGAAATTTAATTGAGGCCTAAAATCTATATAAATATCAAATATAGTATTTTATTTTTTAAAACTTTTTAAGTGCAAATTATTACTTGATATCTTTTCTTAAAATATATTTTTTCGAATGTCATTTTTAATTATTAATTTTAAGTAATATTTTATCAATTCAACATTGAAAAATATTCTGTTGCTAAGGCAATCATTATATAAATTGTTAACATAATACTATAAGTAATAAGTTGACAAGCTTTACATAAAGATAAGAATTAGAACCATAAAATTTGATACAAGAAATTGATAACTTGGTATAAGTTATAACCCTACTTTAATATGTTTATGTAATACTTGAATATTAAAGAAGAAACAAACAAAAGAAAAATTGGAAGTCACTTTGTTGAATTTTTTCAACTATTTATTTATATTTTTGACAGTGTATTACTCTAACTTATCAAAAAAAATTAAAAAGAAAGTGCAAAAGAATTTTAAAAAGATAAATAATACGAGTGTTAGCGAAGAGAATGTAAACATACAAAATAATGTTTTCTTAATTTCTTCTATTTGATTGGCGTTAAAAATAATAAAATGATATATATTTGTTTAAAATTATACATTTTATGTAAAAATAATTATTTTTTAATTAAAAAAATTTACACATAATTTTTTCTTGATGAAAATTTGAGGCCCCCAAAAATCGGGGGCCTAAGGCATGTGCCTTAAGTTTATCAAGCAAGAGTTGGCACTGACTTTATGATTTGGAGCTGATATACCCTCCATTTAAAAAGTGGCTCATATATGCCCTTGTCGTTATAGCAATGACTCATATATGCCCTTTACTTAACAAATCAATATTTAATAAATTAAAATTTTATTTTTTTTGTCTTTAATTTAAGAAAATGCCAAATGACTTTTAAAATAACCCCACTTTATAACTTTTCACCATGCCCCACGCCATCCAATTGGAAACAAAAACCCCCACCCATTTAAATAAACCAAACCCATTTCATTCCATTGTCTCCCCAATTGGAAACAAACCCCATCCCATTTCATTCCATTGTCTCCCCAATTGGAAACAAAACCCCATCCCATTTAAAGCTTATAATAGGTAGTATTTTGATCTATTAGCTTTCTAAATTTTCTGAAGAAATTGGTACCTTTTTTCTTATAAATTGCTTAATTTATTTAATCGTCCCAAAGAAATTGGTGAACAAGCAAGTTTCTACTAAAATTGATCTTTAATGGCGATAAATTATTTCGACCGTTCAAATTGAACAGACATACATTGTTTTGTGTGTGTGAGCTCGCCTCTCTTCCTCTGTCTTTCCTATTCGTTTGTGTCATGTGCCATAGATTCACCTTTAGTAAATTTTATTGAATAAAAATGGCTTTTGCAGAATATTGGAGCCGCCAACAATGATGATGCTTTCTACAGGTATTGCCAAAGCTCTAGCAAAGGGCAACATCTTACACTATAAAATTTTGATGAAAAAACTGAAACTTTCCTTGTCAATGATACTGCCAAGCTTGCTGGTCTTCTTGTGATTTTCATCAAGAAATGGAATGAAATGGGTTTGATTTATTTAAATGGGTGGGTGATTTTGTTTCTAATTGGGTCGGGTGGGCATGGTGAAAAATTATTGAGTGGGGTATTTTAAAAGCCACATGGCATTTTCTCAAATTAAAGACAAAAAAAATGATTTTTTTATTTATTAAATATTGGTCTATTAAGTAAAAGGGCATATATGAGCCATTTCTATAACTAAAAACAAGGACATATATGAGCCACTTTTTAAACGGAGGATATATCAACTCCAAATCATAAAGTTTAGGAATAAATCAGGCCGTTTTCCCTAAAAACAATGAAGTGGGATACTGATTGGACCCAACCGTGAATCACGGTCACACGGAGGGTACACTTCTAATGTATTGGAGGGTGCAACAAAACAAAAAGATTATTTCAAGTGGAAGTTTTAGCTTTACTCCTTAGCATATGAATCTGATTTGGAGGACCCTCCGTCTCATTTTATGTGACGTAATTTAATTCAACACGAAATTTAAGAAAGAAATAAAGACTTTTAAAATTTGTGGTTCAAAATGAATGATGAAAATTTGTGTGACGGTAAATCATTTCATTAAAGGTAAAATAGATAATTTATAGTTAAATTGTTACTTAATATAGAAATATGTCATTTTTTTGGGACTGACTAAAAAGAAAAGTAAGTCACATAAATTAGAACCGAGGGAGTAGTTGATGTTTTAGCATGGCATGGTGAAAATCATTAGGCAGTTGGAATAAAATGATAAAAGTTCAAGGCAAAATAATAAGACACTACATAAGAAGAAGCTGAAATTCGATCTTGGAAATAATCGACTCAAGCTCATCATACCCTTTTTTGTGACTCGACTCAAGCTGATCATTACCCTTTTGCCGTCATTACTATATATGTCTTCCTAATTACTGAATGTACAATTGTCTGTCTGACTCAACTGGACAAGTGAAAATTTCCTTCCGTGAGGAGAAGATACAACAAGTGAATTTTCTTTGTAAACAAAAGTGATGGTTTTAAAAATAAGAAATAAAAAAAATCACGGTTCCCAAGTATTATTTCATTGATATCTACCTATCTGATGCAAAATTTGTTTTTGTCAATTTTCTATCATTTTACTCTATGATAAGGAGCAAAAAAGAATTCAAACCAAACAAAAACGATATACCACAAATATCTCTTTGTCAAGTGCATCTAGTGGAACAACAAAATGAAAATTGAAATCAAAACATTACGATGTATCCATTACAAAAAAAAAAAAAAAGCAATTATCACCACCACTACATATTAAACCAAAAACATCAGAACACAATGAGCACTGCCCAGACATTTTTTTGCTTTGAATTTTCAATGAGGAAATGAGCTAGATTCACAGAGAAGATAGTTTTTTGATGTTTAAGAAATTTATATATTAGTAGCCCTTTAAAGAGTATTAATGAGCAAGTCTCATCTCACAAGTCCCAAAGTCAATCAGTATAAAGTTCTTCCAATGGGAAAGTATCTTTTTTATTAACGTTAGGGTTGCCGTGTGGAATATATGCCACATAGCCATGTGGCCAATCAATGGGGTGTTTGGCCTTATTTAGTATACTCCTTTAGTTTTCCATCTTTTGAGATAATTAGGTGATAGTGGTCAAGTATTATATCGATGTAAATTTTATTTTAAAAATTAAACTTGTCCTTCAATTTTGAGAAATAGTAGTTATTTTTCTCCTTTTTACCTAATTAATTTTTTAAACGTCTATTTTATCCTTATAATATCAATTTCTTTTATACTTCTTTAAAATCATAATATTATTGTTATTTAATTTATTAAAGAAAAACTTACTATAAATATAGAAATTTTATCCAAAGAAGAAAAGTGAGAAATATTGATTTTTAAATTGTTCCTTTGGTAATTCAGGAATGATCTCTTTGCCTTGTTTCATTTTTATATCCTCTCAGATAATTAAAGAGAGGTAACACAATTTTTTTATTTTTAAATGCCATCACCAATATATAGGGTTTTTGCTAGACCTACCATGTGATATATATAAGTAAAAATTCTTACAGAAGATAGAGGGGATGTGAACCTTTTTTGCTATTAACGAGCTAAAAGAGATTGATCGAAAGACTATTGCTTTCATGATTTCATGTGATTTACCCACCAATTCAACCTAGATACGAGACACAATCTAAGCTACTGCAATAGTCTAGTTTTGGATACACTACTTGAATAGTGATCTATTTCATTTGTTGTTTAGTCAGTGTTGTAAAAAGGAATGCCTTATCCTCTTTACTTCTAACAGGTTTAGCTCTAAGCATCGAGACATGTCTAAAATTGCTCCGATTAGAGATTGTCTAACCAGATTCTGATTACGCGCAGGTTGGTAGAGCACTACTGCTGGGATAAAATGATGTAAACAACAGACCTTCGTTCTTGTTGACAATCAAAAAAACTCAACCATCAAATGATCATTGTAACAATATACTATCTAGCTAATGAAGTCTATTCCCCAGACTTTTACCACTCTAACACCCCCTTCACACACGCAGACCTAAGATATGACACTTGGGCTTAATTCAACTCAAAAAACTAACTCATGAGAGATGTTTGTCCATTTGCCTTTTGCCTGTTCTAACAGATATCTACCCATCTAATGCAAAATTTGTTTTTGCAAGAAATTAAATAAAACAAAAAGATATACCACAAAACCTAATTTCAGATCTTAGAAAGAGAATAAAAAATTACTTGTTTGTGCTGCAGAATTCATAGAGTTTTCCACGGTTAGAGAAAACGAGTAGAGCAACATCAGCAACACAAAGCACAGATAAATCATAAGCATCAGTCCATTTCTCCTCTTTGCAAAAGTGACTTTGTCTATTTATCTTGTTCTCTCTCCTCTTCAGCTCAACTCTTCCTCTACCCATCCCTCCTTCCCTTGATGATCTTTTTCTACTTTATTTTCTCACTCATTTCTTCTCTTGGCTAACTCTTAGATCCTCTTTTCTCTCCTACTCAGACAACCAAAATTGTGAAAGAAATGCAAACCCTAGATAGACACACACACAAAGAAAGAAAAAAAGGATTCTTAGCAGTTTTTTTTTTTGCTGAATTTCAATGTGTGGAGAGAGAAAAAATGAACATAGGTTGTTTTAATCTATGGCATTTCTTCTTATCTTCTTTAGGGATTCTTTGTTTTAACTTCACCATCAAACAAAATGAAAATTAAAACCAAAACATTGCGATGTATCCATAAGCACAAATTAAAGTGAAAGATGGGCTAACACCATCTAAATTCAAAACATTAGGATCCATGAAAATGTTTACTTAAATCGCAACAACAAATTAAAACAGCAGGCCAATTTTTTATAATATAAGCAATAATTAGCAGTGACCTCCTTCCTTTACAAAGCTGCAGGAGTGGGTGCCTCCATAACCCACATGAAAAACACCATGCAGTAACCAGACTATGCACAGTCACCCGCTGCAGCAGTACATATCACCAACAGATGAATAGCATGACCTAAACAGGCCTTGGTCTTATTCCAGAACCTGATAACAGCGCTTTCATTGACCACCTCATCAGCTCCAACTGCGACGGTAGCAGAGGCTTGAGCCGCAACCTGATCCGCAGAAGCCGCGGCCTGAACCACAGAAGCTGCGGCATGGGCTGCAGAAGCTGCAGCCTGGGCGGCAGAAGCTGCAGCCTGGGCGGCAGAAAACTGAACCGCAGAAGCTGCGGCATGAGCTGCAGCCTGGGCGGCAGAAGCTGCAGCCTGGGCGGCAGAAGATTGTGCTGCAGCTACCTCCGCTCCCATTATATGGTTACTGTTTAAAATGATTAAAAAAAAAAAAAAAAACTACTTTAGAAATTTAAAAAGTAAAAAAGAGGAGTAATACTAAAATGTTTCAAGCTATAATTACTTGAAATGACAAGTTAGCTGATTATGGAATTGAAACAGATCCATAGAGCCATGGTAAACTTTGTCTATGAGATTTTTGAAGCTGATGACGAAATATTCATTATCCTCCATCATCTTCTCTCTTAGCCCATATTTAAAAAAAAACAATTATCACCACCACTACATACTAAACCAAAAACATCAGAACACAATGAGCACTGCCCAGACATCTTTTTCTTTTTTACTTTGAATTTTCAATTAGGAAATGAGCTAAGATTAACAGAGAGAGCTTACTAAAGTTTTGCCCTTTTGGGGAGTATATAAAGGAGACTAAGCACTGACCATGATGAGAAAAAGGTGGGGCCGGAAAGCAATGAGTATAATTGACTATTTTGTCACGAGATATAATTTCACATTTTTTTTAATACAAAAACTGATGGTTTTACTCAACTTTCTATATATGGGGAGATTTACATGATAGTTGTTTAGTTTTAATTTTACTTATCATGTATATCTATTAGATCATTTTTGGGCAGTTGTAGAGATTTGTTTCTCTGATATCTACAGACTACAGCATGCATAGTGAGATTGTGTAACTTAAATTATCAAAGAACAAAAGATCAATTAATCATTCTAATGGTTCTTCATGAGCAGACATCAGTCTATTTGTCTCATCATTTAAGTGTGTGTTTCTTTCTATTTTGTTACCTTTTTGTTCTTCTTCTCCTTATAATAAGTTTTACACAATGCTAAATGCTTCTTTTTTTTTCAATTTATATATAGCATATTTAAACCTCTTTATTTTTTTTCGTATATATTTTAAATTCCTTAATGAAAAATTCTGATCTTGTCATTGCGGGTACAAAGGTCTTATCATTTACTCCCTCCGTTTCACAAAGAATGACCTCCTTTTCTTTTTAGTCAGTTTCAAAAAAATGACCTTTTTCCTTTTTTGGTAACATTTTACATTTTGCTTTCCACGTGGCATGTTTAAGACCACAAGATTAAGGGCAATTTTGTACATTTGACATAACTTTAATTTAGGACCACAAGATTCAAAAGTCTTATTTATTTACTTAAACTCCGTGCCAAGTCAAACCAGGTCATTCTTTGTGAAACGGAGGGACTAATAACATTAATAAATATAATAAATGTTGATTATGGGGAACCCGAAGAGATAAATTTTTCTAGCAGAAGAAATTGTGTTTCTTAGCCACATCAATAATCAGAGCAAATAGAGAAAGGGAAAGCTCTAAAGATGGAAAAGCTCTTTTCAAATCAATTATGACCTTCAACTCTTTCCTTATACTTCATCAAAAAGGGAGAAGCAGATTTTTCCAGATCTTAAAGGTTGTTGTGAAGTATTGTTTTAATTTTTTTTATTTTTTTTTGTTCTTGTTTGACAATTGAAC
The DNA here is from genome assembly GCF_000226075.1 of Solanum tuberosum. Taxonomy (NCBI): domain Eukaryota; kingdom Viridiplantae; phylum Streptophyta; class Magnoliopsida; order Solanales; family Solanaceae; genus Solanum; species Solanum tuberosum. Next base: position 1,157,153 of record NW_006239000.1, read on the forward strand.
GAGATTCACAAGTTTGAGTTATGGCAACAAATATTGCATAGAGATAAATCAAATGGATGTTGATAGGGTGAGTTTTATTATGCACATGTTATTATTTCTTGTTTTAAGTTAATTTTCTTTCGTTATTTGTTTATAGCAAATAATTTGGTTTAATTGTTCTATCTAGGCCATGAAAATTCACTTCTTAGAAGAAATAATTGTGGAAATCCTCATCAGATTATCTGTCCAGTCTCTTCTTCGATTTAAATGTGCATCAAAATCTTGAAATACATTGATCACCTCGAATTACTTTAAAGCAAAGCATTTCAATCATGCTAAGAAGAATAAAAAAATTCTTATTGCGCGACTACATTCTGGTACGATTTCATGTTATTGTTCTTCTTTATCATCGGCTCAACCATTACAAAAGTTTAGTGGTTTCCCTTTAAATTATTATCCAAAGAGGCGCTACGAAATAATATGTTGTTGTGATGGTTTGTCTCTTGTTTTGTATCGTGATGGCTATTTACTGTGGAACCCTTCCACAAATGAATCAATACTACTTCCTAATCCTGAATTTCGACACACATACGAAGAGGCATTCTTTTGCACTTACGGAATTGGATATGACTCGATTAGCGATGACTATAAGATTCTTAAGATTGACAACGATGGTGGTAATGATTTTAGACCATGCAGTAATATCCTCGCGCTAAAGAGTGATTCTTGGAGAAAAATTGACAAACATCCGTGTGCCTTTCACAATGGTCTACGTCCTGATGACTCTTTAGCATTTGTTCGTGGTGCGTTTCATTGGATGGATGATTTATCCAACTATTTTGTGATTTCATTTAATATATCAAATGAGGTGTACATAGAGATATCATTGCCACATGAAATTTGCAATATTCCCAATATGAGGCTTATAAAATGTGTTGTTTCAGTAATACATGAAATGCTTTGTGCTTATTGTACTTGCCAACATATAGAGGGGAGCACTTTTAAGTTATGAGTAATGAAAAATTACGGTATTAAGGAATCTTGGACTCAATTATTTACTATACCAGAAAGAGCAGCCTGTCTATATTATATCATATCGAAATATATGTTTGCAGATGGTGAGGTGCTACTCATGTACAGTAATGGTTTTTCTTTTGGATTTAGGACATTCAAAGGACCATTTAAATTGCTTTCTATATATCATGGTGATCATCAAAGAGAATTCGTTTATACAGAAAGTTTGGTTTCTCTAAAATTACTTATATAGTATTATCTTATGTATTATCAAGTCAATTTTTTTTTTCTACTACTTTTTAATAAGGTAATAAGACAGATGTTGCATTTGGTTTATATACTCTTTTGATTTTTCTTTATTTTATATTTTATATAAATTTCTTACAATAGTAAGTTTATTGGACTAATGTCTTTTTGTTCAAAGTAGTATATTATGACTTTATTGAAAGTATTTATATATGGAGAGAGATTGTAAAAACCTTTTCTATCTATATTATACTTAATGTAATTATTGAAATTTGACCGTCTTTTATTATTGCCACACGTACAAGTTCACTAGTTGCTTCTTAAATTTTTCAACATCATTATATAAACTTCTTAAATTTTTGGACCAGGTTTTCTTATCCTAAAACTTTATATTATATTTTTTCATTAAAAATTTTCATTGTTTACATTCTTTCATTAAAAATTTTCATTGTTTACATTCTTACTTCAGAAGCTGTGCGTACATCCAACATCTCGAAACTTTACTCATAGTGTTAGTGGGTTACCACTACAACAAAAAAAAAAATTAGTGGCAATAAACATGCACATTAACAAAGTGTGCTAAGTCTCATTACCGGTATTAGTTAATTGTCATTTGATTGTAATTTTTCATATATTTTTTTAATATTTTTAATTGACAATTGTTATATCTTATAATATATTTTTTTTACGTAATTTTCAAATATATAAATTTAAATTTAAAAAACTTAGAATATTTCATGTCAAAATTCACCATCAAACTAAGATTGTTAACTATCAAAAATTCAAATTATGCCACACGTAGACACGTATTGTAAACAAACATGTAGGGCTCTTATGTTAATTATCATTCCCTATTGAAAAACGTAATGGTCCGTATTGAAAACTTGTTTCAGAAATAATGACTGTGATACAGCCAGTAGAGATTTGTTCAATAATAGCTTAGCTAGCTTCTTTCCATTACATAAATGTGTAAATTTGTTTGTTTACATTAAAATGATAAATATGTTGTATAGTTTTACAATTTAAAACGATAAGGATTTTGCACGAAAAATTGGCGTCGATTAAGAAAAGGATTTGTACGTAGTTAACAGATGAATGTGTGAGAAGAAAAATTGACAACTTGTGCTAAAGTTCATATTTCAGTGATAAAAAGAGTAAAATTGCATTCTTAAATTGGTAATTCAGGAATGACTACATGTATACCAATTACCAAGTTTTTGTACCTTCTTTCATTTTTATATCCTCTCAGATAATTAAAGAGGGCTAACACAATTTTTTTTTATTTTCAAAAGTCATCATCAATAGGAAGGTAGTGAGCCTATTGGTTTGGTCATTGGTTGTTGGGGATTTATTTAGACCCTACCACGTGATATATAAGTAACAATTCTTACCGAAGATTAGAGGGAACATGGACCTTACCTTTAACGAGCAAACGAGATTGATCAATCTATCTAAAGAAAAGAAAGTAGTCTATAAATTGGATTTATACATCTTGATGGGAAAAGAATAAAAAAAATTTGAAATAGATCGATAGATTTCAGGAAGAAAATTGTATTAAGGATCAATATTCAATGGTACATTTTCTAATTAATTTGAACATGAGTTGTTATAAATTTGATTAGCGTTTAAAGTACAATATACCATTAATGTAAAAAAGAAACAAAAAGGACTACTAATTATAGTATAGTAAGTTAAGTAGAAGTATATCTGAATGTGAAGTACTATCTTTTTTTAGTCATGTTGCATGTCACTAAAACAATAATTAAGTTGCCGATTTGTGTCTCTGCTAAGTTAGGTAGAAGTATAGTATATATATTATACTAGAGGAGCATGGCCTGTGCTAACATAAACATAATTAGTCTATTATTCTCAATATAGGCAAAGCATTGTTAGAAACTATTCACTTATATAAGTGACCAATTTCAAGTATTAAGTAATTCAAATTGTGTGTTTGTTCTAATAAAAGATGTGATCTGAAAAATTAAAAAACAAAGTTTATTTCATTCAAGCATCTGCAAACTATACACCATACCAAACCATCAATAAAGAAAGACATGAAATGTTAACACAAATTAAACAACTTCAAAAGAAAGAAAGAAAAGAAGAATAATCAATGAGGTGTATTAATTTTGTGTTTTTTTAAAAAAATTCTCAACGAGAAATAAGATACAGTTTTTAGATGGATCAATAATTGAGTTAGCTTTTTTTCATTGAATATTCATATTTGTTTTGGTGTTTGACCATTTGAATTTATATAGGAAAAATTTCACTTTAAGAATAAGAACTTACCAAAAATTGTGTATTAATTTTGTGTTTTTTTCTTCTACTTTTTAATAAGGTAATAAGACAGATGTTGCATTTGGTTTATATACTCTTTTGATTTTTCTTTATTTTATATTTTATATAAATTTCTTACAATAGTAAGTTTATAGGAGTAATGTCTTTTTGTTCAAAGTAGTATATTATGACTTTATTGAAAGTATTTATATATGGAGAGAGATTGTAAAAACCTTTTCTATCTATATTATACTTAATGTAATTATTGAAATTTGACCGTCTTTTATTATTGCCACACGTACAAGTTCACTAGTTACTTGATATTTCATGTAGAGTTAGAGTTATTGCTTTTTCATTATTACATTTTAAGCATATTATTGTACCTCTTTCAGCTAGAGGCAAATGGCAATCTACCATGGCATGGTGAAAATCATTAGGCACTTTGAATAAAATGATAAAGTTCATTTTTTTTTTAATTTTTACCCTCATCTACTACTAATATATAAGCCGTGATAATCACACAGCTCGCAGTCAACATGATAGATGTGGTTTCCATACTTATACAAGTAGATTTATATTTTGCCCTTCTTATTCTATATTATTTTGGTGCTTTTTTAGAATGCTTCTCCAATACTTTTCCAATTTATATTTTGCCCTTAATGTTGTATTTAATTACTTCAGTTGTTTTGTACTTTTCTGTAAATAAAGCTACATTTTTGTGTCTTTTAAAGATGCTTAAAGTCATTCTTTCTTCCTTCATTATCTTTGTTTGCTACTGTTTATTCCAACTTCTTATAATTATCTTCGTTTGCTACTGTTTATTCCAACTTCATATAATTAATAATTAATGAGAAATGTAAATTATTATAACCTATGATTATTCAGAAATATAAATAATTGATCTAATTAATGAGAAATATAAATTTTAAATTTAATACTACGTTCATTCCAATTTTAGAAACATTATTTGATTAGATATAAAAGTTTGAAAAAGAAAAAAAGGGCATTTTAAATTTGTATTCTAAAATAAGTCTCTAAAAACATATTAAAATGTGATTAACTTTTCATATTTCGCATGTGCCATATAAATTGAAATAACGGAAGTAACATATATTATTTGAATAGTATGTTATGAATATTATAAACCACAACTTATAGTATTGAAAGACATAAAAATTGATTAACTCTCGGAATTTCATAAGTGTCACGTGTAAATTGGGATAGGAAATAACGTTGATTATTTTAAAATTATATACTTAAATTGATTAACTTTCAAAATATCACATGTGCCACATTTATTATTTGAAAAATACGTTTAAAATATTATAAAAATAATTAACAACAAAATCATGTAAATTAAAACAAATAAAGTAATATATGTTGGGCCCGGGCTTTTGTATCTTGTTGCTTTATATGCTTCCTAATTACTGAATGTACAGCTGTCTAACAACACTTTCCTTTTCTTTTTTTAAAAAAAAACTTAATGTGTGTGTTAATCCAATATATGTATTAGTAGTATTTTATTTGGTGCACTTTTTTATATTAGGTATAACTAATATTTGTATTAGTTATGCATTCTATATTAAGGAGTGTATTAGTAATATTATGGATTTTTAGGTATTAGTAATACAAAGGAATTTAATGCATTTATTAGCATTTTAAAGACAAAATTATCCCTCGAAAGTATATTTACGTCTTTTCACCATAATTTTGGAGGATATTTTGGTAAATATTTTTTTTGTACAATACATGTAATTTTTAATATACCAAATCAAACAATGCACTAGAAATAATCTACGTGTAACTAAAACAAGCATTACTAATGCAAATATTACTAATAAACTTTATTTAGCATTATTTTTTATACACTCTATCAAACAATCATTAGAATGTGAAAAACTACAAAGTAATTAGAGGGTGTTTGGATTGGTTTAAAAGTTGGTCAAACCTATTTTAGAGTCATTTTAACTTCTGGAAGTGTTTGACAAATATAAAAAATAACTTAAAATAAGTTAGAAAGTGTTTAACAAGGATAAAAACAACTTAAAATAAGTTAAGAAAATCAAAATTAGGTTTTCCTAATACTTTTACATTTTTAACTTAAAAGTAATTCAAGTTAGACTTTTTATTTTTGATTTAAAAATTATTATTTTAAGTGAATGTCTATCTATAGGTGGGCCTCCGAAAAGACAATCTCTAATGTAAGTATCGTTAGTTTTCGTACAATTTATTCTCTGTGCATTTAATGAAAAGCGTGTTTTTATATTCTCTTTAATGTAATATGTGAGACCACAATGTCAATTCACTTTTTCTCAACCATTTTTTTTTCTTTTTCCTCCCTTTTCATTTTCCACCATTTTAGTACTATCTATTTTGAAACCAATTTTATTTTTGCCTCATCTTAATTTTTGCTTATCATAAAAATAAATTTTCTTTTCTCTTAAATTATATATATTATTTTTTAATATTGTTTTATCACTAAATAAATGCATAAGATATTAATATTCAAACATAATATTTTAAAACATAACTAATAAGACTAATTTAACAAAATAAACTTCTAATAAAATACAAGGGAATTTATATATAAAAATAAATTCAAAAAATAAAAGAAAAAGAAACAAAAAGGATTTTAATAGACAATTTTCAAAATATAAACAACCATTCATGTAAGTTTTGGGTCGTGAGTTACCCATGTGGACCGATCCGATCCGACCCAAGAAATCTGATAATAGACAAGAACTACTTATCTCTTATTTGAAAAAGAAGGGGGGAACCGTTATGAAAACTAAAAACTTCTCAGCCCCTCTTAATAAAAAGGATTTATTCCTTTACACTAAAAGGGGAGATAGACAACGTAAAAACAAAAGATAACACAAACCAGAAGAAAAAAAAAAGAAACTTTTTTTGTCTGAAAACAGACATTTAGTATGTGAATCAAACTTTGCTTCCTAGTGATTCAAAGCAGGCTTTGGGAGCAATCGCCTTCCACTGCAAAATATAAGGTACACAATTCGTCAATTTCTTTCTATAGATCCTACAATTCAAATAATTAATTTCGTATTTTTAGGCTCACAACCTCTAATTATCTACAACACGGGCTTAGCACATTTTATATAAAATTATCCAGCTCAAAACTTATATATTAATCACAAAAAATTCATTGAAAATTCACTAATCGAAAAGGAACAACAGATAAACTAATTAGATCGGCTAATCAATTTCTTGAAAGATCATTCACTAAAATTAAAATTTTTAAATAAGAAAAGATTTTAAATAGTGTCATACAAATATATATATATTTTTAAAAAAATTAGATAGACGATATAGTGAAGAAGATTACACAATATCAGTATATAAGTATATGAGAATTGAACCTTTACCAATAAAATAAAAATTCAAATAATCAATCCAATAAGATACTAAAATATTCCATATTACAAATAATAGATAAGCACTTATGTAAATCTTTTAAAAAAAAAATCAGTAAAATGGGAAAAATAAAATATGTTGGAAGAGGAATAAAGAAAATAAGAAAGCTAATAGCAAATGACTGAAGCAAGAAAGAAGAAGAAAAGAACAATTAAGTCAATTACGATTTGTCAATTACACAAAGCCTCATACAAGTACGATTTGACTGTTGTTTCATACTCCCTTGGTTCCTAATTATTTATCCACTTTTCTTTTTTAGTTGTCCCTAATTATTTGTCTATTTTGACAAATCAAGAAAGAACAAATCTTTTTTACCTATTATATCTTCAATTAATTATTTTGAAAAAGATAGAACTTCTTGAAAACCTTACATTTTTAAGTCACCCACTTCATAATTAATAAGGATAAATTAATAAACTCATTATGTCAATAATTATTTTTTAATAGGTGTATCAATTTAAAAGTGGACAAGTAATTAGAGATAAAGGGAGTACATATTACCTAGAGGCCAGAAGTTTCTGATATTCTCTGTCTTGCATTTAATGCATAGTACCTCCACTTTTCCAAGAGATTATTAAGAGCGGACATGATATGATATATACTGAATTATCATATCATATTAAAATTTTAGTATCATGATTTTGTAATTATGATATTTGATATTACACGGTATATATTTTAATATTTTTTCATATTTAATATAGTATTTGATATTTAAAAATAACATATCAAAATATTGAATACCATATCGAAGTATGTATATATATATATATATATATAGAAAAATAATTAAAATACTAACAAATATGCAACTTAATATAAGTATAAACTAAATGTCTAGAAGTTGAAATGTAATTGATTAACAAAAGGAGTTGTTTGTACTTTATTTTGAATATATATTTCTATATGTGTAATGTGTTAGTATGATGCAATTATGACTTTTTTTTAATGGGGAAAGGAACAAATATACCCTCGAATTATCATTAATGGTATACAAATACCTCTGTCATACCTTTCGTTCATTAGTACCATTGCCGTCCAAAAATTAGTGCACATTTACCCCTCCCACTTACGGAAGACTTATTGAGTACACATGGCGCAATCCTACAGCCCAATCCGATTTGACCAATTATTTAACCTAAAATTCAAATACCTGCCCATTATCCACATAAATAAACTATCTAAAAACCTCTATATTTTTATTTTGATAAATACACGATTATCAAATTCAATAATTAAATCATATCATTCTAACTCTCTATATTTTTATATTTCTACATAAAATGTAAAATTTGATTTTGTCAATTTTCTATTGCTCCTTCACAAACCAGTTTCTAATCATTTACTTCGTAAAAGCAAAAAAGAAAGAAGAAAAGAATTAAATCAAACAAAAAGATATACCGCAAGCATCTCTTTGTTGTGTGACACAAATTAATCAAACAAAATGAAAATTAAAATCGAAACATTAGGACCTATCCATATGCACAAAGTGAAAGATGGCTGAGGCCATCTAAATTCAAAACATTAGGATCCATGAAAATGTTTACCTATAATCGCAACAACAAATTAAAACAGGTCAATTATTTATAAGCATTAATTAGCATTGACCTCCTTCATTCTCCAACCTCCATGAAAAACACCACGTGCCCCTGTAGTCCAACAAAATTTAGTCAATAAAAGTATTTATTATTTGTCTCCTTTCCCGTACAGCATTTATGATATATTCCTTTCTTATGATCATTGTCCCCATCTTTTCCGTCATAAGTGCCCAATCATTTTCAACTTTTTACTCTTTAATCTTTTACAGTATCTCCTATTTCTTCTTTCTTTCACTCACTCACTCTCTTACTTTCCTATGTATCACATTTACGGAGATATTATGTATCGATATAAAATTATCCACGTAATTCACTTAACCATCTCAACTAAAGTTTGTACCTATTGAATGAATACTTTGACTATTTAGACATGTTGTGCGGACGTGGCATACCTTGTGGAGATCGAATAATTTCAGCCACAATAATCTAAATATGATTAGTACTAACTACTTTATTAAACAAATTTCTATTTTGACAATTTTATCTATGTATGGGAAATGAATACATTTATAGCATTAAAATAAATGTCTAAGTAGTAAGTTTTAATGTCTTCCTCAAATACTATTGTTGCAACAAATGAAGTTCTTTTCGTAAACAATTTTCTTTTAAAAATAATTGTTATCTATTTAGACTACATTTGATCATGAAGACTTTACTGCGATGACTCAAATCTCCGACAAACTTAGGATTTATAAACCGCATGGAAGTGTATTAATATCATGTTAATTTAAATGTTAGTGAAAGTTTCAATCACAATTAATTGTTACTTTGATATAGTATCGTACTTGATTTGGTCACTATTCACTAATACGTTGTACAACACTAAAAATATTAAATATAAATATCTAAATCATATATGAGCTCTCATTAGTTAATACTTAAATTTTACTTTGTTATAATATGAATTTAATCCTTTTAAGGTAACGGGTAGACTTCAACTTTCTGAAAATAATTGAGTAGGATAGTTCAATTACCGAATAATCATGAGTCTATATCCCTTTTAAAATTCAAAAATCAAATACTTTCTCGGTCCTTCATTATTTGTCCATTTTTTAATTGACACACCTATTAAAAACAATAATTGACATAGAGAGTTTTACCATTTTACCCCTATTAATTATGAAATTGATGAATTAAAAACTTAAGATTTTCAAAAAATTTTATTTTTTCAAAGTAATTAATTAATGATATAATAGATAAAAAATTATTTATCCTTTCTTGATTTGTAGAAATGAACAAGTAAATAGAGATAACTAAAAAGAAAATAAAATGGACAAATAATTAGGGAGAGAAGTAATAAAAACAGTGAAGTGGGATACTAATTGGGACCCAACCGTGAATTGCGATCACACGAATCTGACTTACAGGCATGTCAAGTTGCCTCTTTGCTAATAAATGCAGGGGAGGTGTTTTAGGAGTAAAACAAAAAACAGAGGTTTTAGCTATTATTAGTCAGATGAATGATTTGTAGGAACTTCTTGTTTACCTGGATCAAAATAAATTACTCCCTCCGTCTCATTTTATGTGACGTAGATTGATTTGATACAAAATTTAAAAAAGGAATGAAGACTTTTAAAATTTGTGGACCAAAATAAATGATGAAAATTTGTGTGACGTAAATCATTTCATTAAGGATAAAATAAATAATTTATAGTTAAATTATTACTTAATATAGAAATATGTCATTTTTTTGGAACTGACTAAAAAAAAAGTAAATCACATAAATTAGAACAGAAGAGTAGTTGATTTTTAGCATGGCATGGTGAAAATCATTAGGCAGTTGGAATAAAATGATAAAAGTTCAAGGCAAAATAATAAGACACTACATAAGAAAAAGTTAAAATTCGATCTTGGAAATAATCGACTCAAGCTCATCATACCTTTTTTTGTGACTAGACTCAGGCTCATCATTACCCTTTTGTCGTCATTACTATATATGTCTTCGTAATTATTACCTCCGTCCATGTTTAATTGTCGTGGTTTCTATTTTTAGAGCCAAATTATAAGAATTTTGACTAATATTTTAAGATGTATTTTTTCATCATATTGATATAGAAAAAATTGCAATTTATAGTACTTTTCATATAATTTTTGAATATCTAAATTTCTTGTTGAAAATATTGAATTAATGTAATCAAATTTAATTTTAAAAATTAGTTAAATTGACTTTTATAAGATGTAACATGATAAATAAAAATGGACGGAGTACTGAATGTGTAACTGTCTGTCTGATAAGACTCCCTTCAAAGTTACAAAGTACAAGTATGACCTATTCTGCTATAGTTGGTCACCTGTCATACTTCTGCTATAGTTGTCTGATAAGTCCAAAGTCAGTATAAAGTTCCTCCAATGGGACACGTGTAAAAGCTCTCGCTGCGGAAGCTGGAGAGATTTGCCTACTGGAGAGGAATCGGACCCATTAATAAGGTGTTTGGGCTTTTTTTGGTATACAATTGGGGGTTAATTATACTCCTTTTATTTTCTATCTTTCGAGAAATAGTTATTTTTCTCCTTTTTACCTAATTAATTTTTTAAACGTCTATCTTATCCTTATAATATCAATTTCTTTTATACTTCTTTAAAATCATAATATTATTGTTATTAAAGAAAAACTTACTATAAATATAGAAATTTTATCCAAAGAAGAAAAGTGAGAAATATTGATTTTTAAATTGTTCTTTTGGTAATTCAGGAATGCTATTTTTGCCTTGTTTCATTTTTATATCCTCTCAGATAATTAAAGAGAGGTAACACAATTTTTTGTTTTTAAATGCCATCATCAATAGGGTTTTTGCTAGACCTACCATGTGATGTATAAGTAAAAATTCTTACAAAAGATAGAGGGGATGTGAACCTTTTTGCTATTAACGTGCTAAAAGAGATTGATCAAACTCGATCGAAAGCTATTGCTTTCATTATTTCATGTAATTCAACCTAGCTACGAGACACAATCTAAGCTGCTGGAATAGTATAGTTCTGGACACACTACTTGAATAGTGATCTATTTCATTTGTTGTTTAGTCAGTGTTGTAAAAAGGAATGCCTTATCCTCTTTACTTCTAACAGGTTTAGCTCTAAGCATCGAGACATGTCTAAAATTGCTCCGATTAGAGATTGTCTAACCAGATTCTGATTCCGCGCAGGTTGGTAGAGCACTACTGCTGAAAGATGGGCTAACACCATCTAAATTCAAAACATTAGGATCCATGAAAATGTTTACTTATATCGCAACAACAAATTAAAACAGCAGGCCAATTATTTATAATATAAGCATTAATTAGCAGTGACCTCCTTCCTTGACAAAGCTGCACGAGTGGTGCCTCCATAACCCACATGAAAAACACCATGCAGTAACCAGACTATGCACATTCCCCAGCTACAACACTACATATCGCCAACAAACGAATAGCATGACCTAAACAGGCCTTGGTCTTATTCCAAAACCTGATACCAGCGCTTTCATTGACCACCTCATCAGCTCCAACAGTGGCTGCATCTTGATCTGCGACGGTAGCAGAGGCTTGAGCCGCAACCTGATCCGCAGAAGCCGCGGCCTGAACCACAGAAGCTGCGGCATGGACTGCAGAAGCTGCAGCCTGGGCGGCAGAAAATTGTGCTTCAGCAATCTTAGCAGCTACCTCCGCTCCCATTATATGGCTACTGTTTAAAATGATCCAAAAAAAAAAGAAGAAGTTACATTAGAAATTTAAAAGAAAAAAAAGAGTAATACTAAAAAGTTTCAAGCTATTAATTACTTGATATGACAAGTTAGATGAATTTGGAATTGAAACAGATCCATAGAGCGATGGTAAACTTTGTCTATGAGATTTTTGAAGCTGACGAAATATTCAGTATCCTCCATCATCTTCTCTCTTAGCCCATATTTAAAAAAAAAACAATTATCACCACCACTACATACTAAACCAAAAACATCAGAACACAATGAGCACTGCCCAGACATCTTTTTTTCTTTTTACTTTGAATTTTCAATAAGGAAATGATCTAGGTTATATAACAGAGAGAACTTAATAAAGTTGTACGTTTTGGATGTTTTTGGTGAAGACAATTAATTCGGGGGGTATAAGTGGGGCTACGTACGGTGAGAGAAAGAAGATGCAGACCAAAGGCAACTAAATTGCGTGGAAAATATTTTTCAAAGGCAACTAAACTACGATTCGGATCATCTCAATCAATTGATTGGGAAGAGATTACTTATGAGCAAAAGGTGGAAAATATTTTTCAAAAAATATACTATATATTTTCTTTTTCATGTTTAGTTACGTTGAACAAAAATTTTGAAAAATAGTTTCTTTAGGAAAATAAGTTTCTTAAAATTATGGAATATCATATGAGTTTCATGATAAATGTAGAGAAAACAAGTTTTATAAGTGTCATTTTCTGTTTATGGTATATATCCTCCTTCCCTGCCAACGTCTTTCTCTATGTAATTTTCTTGTTAGCTTATATATAAATAAATGCTTTTGAGATGATATTATTTTATTTACTTATGAAATATTAGAAAATAATTACTAAGAAGTTTTTTTTAAAAATATTTTGAAATGATACACATCTGATTGTTTCAAATGAATATAATGGATCATTTTGTCACGAGATATAATTTCACATCTTTTTTAATAGAAAAGCTGACGCTTTTACTCAACTTTCTATATATGGGGAGATTTACATGATGATTGTTTAATTTAGTTTTAATTTGATTTATCTGCCAATTTGTTTATAATGTGACTTTGAAGTCATTTAAAATTGGCCACGTCTCTTTGTTTCAAAACTCATTATTCTTATTTCGTGGAACTCTCTCCCTCTTTATTTACCTTTTTATCTGTATGTACTACTATAAGTTCACATTTTAAGTTTATATAATTATATATTTTCTCTATCTCAATTCGTTTAAAAATATATTTCTAAATATTATGATTTTAAAATTTAAAAATAGGTAGAATGTAACAAAATTCGAGAAGCCAACGGTACGTCCTACGCTAGTATTAGTAAAAAGAGAACAACAAAGTGCATATACAATAATTTTGTGCACAATTTTCTTCCTCTCCTCCTCTAGAAGCATATTCAAAGAAGCGAGTTTCTTACTCCAAATCTATTTGCTCGTCCATGCGATATGATATCATGATATGATATCATAATATGGAATTATGAGATGAAATTGAAGTTTTGTTTGGACATGCGATATGAAATTTTTGTATTGTATATTTTCTCATAAACATAAGAATCTCATAAGTTGTAAAATTATTAAAATAACCCTAATTGTTTATTCAATCTTACCAAATAAACAAAAATTTATAAAACCGAATAATAAATTACTATTACATAGCTATTTATTCTCCACTTAAGTAACTGTTTCATCTAACTTTAGTTCAATAAAAAATTGAACATAAATTGTAGTGTACTAGTCTTTAATATAATCCTCCCACATAGTACGAACAATTTCCTCACGTTGAACTTGCATTTCTCAATCATGCGATCGAGAAGACGAACCAACATTATTACTTTGAGTTGTATTAAATACAAAACGGTAGAAGTAATAAATTAGGTGTTGAAGTAAATGAAGAGAACAAATTTATTACTCAACAATCGGTTGATGTCAGTTAAAGTGACTATATGTTGGTGAGAATAATAAATTTTAAAAAGTAATGATGTGATTATAAATTTTATTTACATATGAAATAAATGGTTAGTAGATATAAATGTGGGGTTGTTGTCACAAAATATAAACTCGTGGATCAATTTTTGTATTAAATTATATCTCAAATCATGATATGGAATTCCCATATCATGATTTTTGGAGAATATGGAATCATATCTCATGATATGGAATCATAAGATGGAATTAGCGTAAAATCGCATGTCCAAACGTTGATTTAATATCACAATTCTATATCGTGATATGATATCGCATGGCTAAACGCCTACTAACACTTCTAGAATCAATTTTCCCTTAAAAAAAAATCCTAACAAAGAAATGGAAGATGATCTTATTCGGCAAGACAAATATATATGTATCACCTGTTGATAAAGCTTACCATACTTTTTAAAATCATAATATTGTTGTTATTTAATGTATATAAAAAAAAAAACTTACCATACAAATATAAATTTTATCCCAAAGAAGAAGAATGAGAAATATTGAAGATCTGATGTGGGGTTGGGGTTGGGGGCAATCATATAAGTACAATTTTTTACAAAAGATTAGAGTGGGACGTGGGCTTATTTCTAACGAGTAAAAGAGATTTGATTAACTAAAAAAAGAAAATAACCTGTAAACATGATTTATACATTTTGATGGTAACAGAATATGTTTTTTAATAGATCGATAAATTTCTCGAGGAAAATTGTATTAAGGATTGTACGATTTTCTCGTTAATTTGAGCATGAGTAGTTGTAAATTTGATTAGCATTTAAATATAATATATTCTCCCCCCTCGAATAGAGTGATCTAGTTTGACTTGGCACGAAATTTAAGAAAATAAAGAAGGCTTTTGAATCTTGTGGTCCTAAATTAAAGTTATGTTAAATGTACAAAATTGTCCTTTAATATTGAAGTCTTAAACATGTCACGTGAAAAGTTAACAATAAAATGTTACCAAAAAAAAGAAAAAAATCATTCTTTTTTAACAAACGAAAAAGGAAAAGAATTCATTCTTTTTTTTTTAAACGAAGGGAGTACCATTGATGTAAAAAGGAAACGAAAGATAGTAGTTATAATTAAGTAGAAGTATATCTGAATGGGACTCGGCTCCCCTCCAGTAGTCCATCCCTTAATTTGGTCCAGTGTGGCTTTGATGGATTAACACATGTATCTTTATTTATTTAATGGTTAAGATTCATTTTGTCAACTAATTATTTAGACTTATTTTCACCTATGTGTTAGAGGCATATATGCAATATCAATAGATATTCCCAAGCAATAGGCAATTCAACACTAAAATTAATCAAAATCATCAGATCTGAATTCTGATAATGCTTTAAAATTAGATTCTAAGTTCCATCATTTAAGATTTCTTCAAAACACAAGATAATTTACATCAAACTTCTTATGTAGGAACTTTCCAACAAAATGGTAATACTTTCATTTCAATTTATGTGGCATCTTTCGAATTTTGAGATTCAATCAAGTCTATCTTTAATTTGATCATAATTTTTTCATATATATATTTTTAATTTACATATGTTGTGTCTTATAATATATTTTTTTACGTAGTTTTCAAATACATAAATTTAAATTTTAAAAACTTGAATATTTCATGTCAAAATTCACGGTCTTACTAAAATTGTTAACTATCAAAATTCAAATTGTTCTAGAGTATAAAAGGGAGTATATTAGAAAGAAAACGTAGACACTTATTGTAAACAAACATGTAGGGCTCTTATGTTATAATTCACAAGTCCCTATTGAAAAAAAGGTAATGGTCCCTATTGAAACCGTGTTTCAGAAATGTTGACTGTAATACAACCGATAGATATTTGTTCAATAACAGCTTAGCTTAGCTAGCTTCTTCCCATAACGTACTCGTAAATGAAAAATATGTTGCAAGAAAAATTGGCAACTTGTGCTAAAGCATATATCCAATGATAAAAAGAGTAAAATTGCATTCTTAAATTGGTAATTCAGGAATGACTGCATGTATACCAAGTCTTTGTGCCTTGTTTCATTTTTATATCCTCTCAGATAATTAAAGAGGGGTAACACAATTTTTTTTGTTTTCAAATGCCATCATCAATAGGAAGGTTGTGAGCCTATGGGGGTTTGGCTAGACCCTATCATGTGACATAAAAGTAAAAATTCTTATAAAGATTAGAGGGGACATGAAATTTGCCTCTAATTAACAAGCAAAATAGAATGATCAAATAATCTAAAGAAAAGGAAGTAGTCTACAGACAGGATCTATACATCTTGATGAGAAAAGGAAAAAAGGAAAAAAAAATCGATAGTCATATTTCTCGAGGAAAATTGTATTAAGGATTTCTAATTAATTTGAACATGAGTAGTTATAATGTGAAAAACAAACAAAAGGGAAGCTCATGAGATGATAGTTATTATGAAACTAATTAAGTAGAAGTATCTTTTTAATTAGTCATGTTGCATGTCACTAAAGCAAAAAAGTTGCCCGACTTATTAGTAAGTTTTTATTAAATTATTATTTAAACTTATTTTCAGCTATGTGTCTTCAAAATAGCTTGGTCAAAAATAGTTTATACACTTTTAAAAAAAAATAAGAATGTTGGCAGTGTTGGAAAGGAAAATGCAGAAATAATAAGCCTATTGTAGTCTGTAGATATAAAACAACAACGAAATCACAAACGAGTCTATTCAACCCTAATTTTTATATTGGATTGTAACTCATTATTTTTAAGAAAAAGAGTTCTAAATATATCTTAACTTTAACTGAAATTACTGTATCAATTTCAAACTTTGGGCAAAATCTATTACCCCTGCACTATATAATAGTGTATTTTAGGCTCACAACCTCTAATTATCTACAACACGGGCTTAGCACATTTTATATAAAATTATCCAGCTCAAAACTTATATATTAATCACAAAATATTCATTGAAAATTCACTAATCGAAAAGGAACAACAGATAAACTAATTAGATCAGCTAATCAATTTCTTGAAAAATCATTCACTAAAATTAAATTTTTAAATGAGAAAAGATTTTAAATAATGTCATAAAAAAAAATTGAGATAGAGGAAATAGTGAAGAAGATTACACAATATAAGTATACAAGTATATGAGAATTGAACCTTTACCAATAAAATAAAATTCAAATAATCAATCCAATAAGATACTAAAATATTCCATATTAAAAATAATAGATAAGCACTTATGTAAATCTTTTAAAAAAACATTCAGTAAAATGGGAAAAATAAAATATGTTGGAAGAGAAATAAAGAAAAAAAGAAAGCTAATAGCAAATGACTGAAGCAAGAAAGAAGAAGAAAAGAACAATTAAGTCAATTACGATTTGTCAATCACACAAAGCCTCATACAAGTACGATTTGACTGTGGTTTCATACTCCTTTTGTCTCTAATTATTTGTCCACTTTTTCTTTTTAGTGTTCTTAATTACTTATCTATTTTGACAAATCAAGAAATGACAAGTCTTTTTTACCTATTATCTCCTCAATTAATTATTTTGAAAAAGGTAGATCTTCTTAAAAATCTTAAATTTTTTAAGTCATCCACTTCATAATTAATAGGGATAAAATGGTAAACTCACTATGTAAATTTAAAAGTGGACAAGTAAGTATATATTACCCAGAGGCCAAAAGTCTCTGATATTCTTTGTCTTGCATTTAATGCATAGTACCTCCACTTTTCAAAGAGATTATTAGGGGCGGACATGATATGATAATTATATCATATTAAAATTTTAGTATCATGATTTTGAAATTATGATATTTGATATTGTATACGGCATATATTTTAATTTTTTTTTTATATTCAATATAGTATTTGATATTTAAAAATAACATATCAAAATATTGAAATATTGAATACCATATCGAAGTATGTAGTTACATATATATATATAAATTAAACTACTAACAAATATGCAACTTAATATTAGTATAAACTAAATGTCTAGAAGTTGAAATGTATTTGAAATTGATTAACAAAAGGAGTTGTTTGTACTTTATTTTGAATATATTTCTATATGTGTAATGTGTTAGTATGATGCAATTACGATTTTTTTTAATGGGGAAATGGACAAATATACCCTTGAATTATCATTAATGCTATACAAATACCCTCTGATACTTTTCGTTCATTAGTACCCTTGTCGTCCAAAAATCAGTGCGCATTTACCCCTTCCACTTACGAAAGACTCATTGAGTACACATGACACAATCCTACAGCTCAACCCGATTTGACCAATTATTTAACCTAAAGTTCAAATACCTGTCCATTATCCACATAAATAAACTATCTAAAAACCTCTATATTTTTATTTTGATAAATACACTATTATCAAATTCAATAATTAAATCATATCATTCTAACTCTCTATAGTTTTATATTTCTACATAAAATGTAAAATTTGGTTTTGTCAATTTTCTATTGCTCCTTTACAAACCAGTTTCTAATCATTCACTTCGTAAAAGCAAAAAAGAAAGAAAAAAGGAATTAAATCAAACAAAAAGATATACCGCAAGCATCTCTTTGTTGTGTGACACAAATTAATCAAACAAAATATATGCACAAAGTGAAAGATGGCATATGTATCGATATAAAATTGTCCACGTAATTCACTTAACCATCTTAACTAAAATTTGTACCTATTGAATGAATACTTTGACTATTTAGACATGTTGTGCGGAAGTGGCATACCTTGTGGAGATCGAATAATTTTAGCCACAATAATCTAAATATGATTAGTACTAACTACTTTATTAAACAAATTTCTATTTTGACAATTTTATCTGTATGGGAAATGAATACATTTATAGCATTAAAATAAATGTCTAAGTAGTAAGTTTTAATGTCTTCCTCAAATATTATTGTTGCAACAAATGAAGTTCTTTTCATAAACAATTTTCTTTTAAAAATAATTGTCATCTATTTAGACTAGATTTGATCATGAAGACTATACTGCGGTGACTCAAATCACAGACAAACTTAGGATTTAAAGACCGCATGCAAGTGTATTAATATCATCTTGATTTAAATGTTAGTGAAAGTTTCAATCACAATTAATTGTTAATTTGATATAGGATCGTACTTGATTGGGACGCGACCGTTAATCGCGGTAACTTCTAAGCCTCGGCCACTTCCATATGGTATTGGACGGTGGGAATAAAAAGAAGGTTATTTTAAGGGGATATTTTAGCTAGCTTTACTCCTTAGTCAACAAATTTGTAGATGCCTTCCTGGTTACCCGGACCAAAATAAATTACTCCCTCCGTCTCATTTTATGTGACGTAGTTTGATTCGACACGAAATTTAAAAAAGAAATAAAGACTTTTAAAACTTGTGGTTCAAAATGAATGATGAAAATTTGTGTGACAGTAAATCATTTCATTAAAGATAAAATAAATAATTTATAGTTAAATTGTTACTTAATATAGAAATATATCATTTTTTTTGGACGGACTAAAAAGAAAAGTAAGTCACATAAATTAGAAATGAGGGAGTAGTTGATGTTTTAGCATTGGCATGGTGAAAATCATTAGGCAGTTGGAATAAAATGATATAAGTTCAAGGCAAAATAAAAAGACACTACATCAGAATAAGCTAGAATTCGATCTTGGAAACAATCGACTCAAGTTCACCATACCCTTTTTGCGACTCAACTCAAGCTCATCATTACCCTTTTGCCATCATTACTATATATGTCTTCCTAATTACTGAATGTACAACTGTCTGTCGGACTCAACTGGACAAGTGAAAATTTCCTTCCGTGAGGAGAAGATACAACAAGTGAATTTTCTTTGCAAACCAAGTAGAAAAGGATTTTGTATAGGCTAATCTTTTCTCTAACTTACTTTTTGGAGTTGCTTGTTTGGTTGGATCATGGATGGTTAGAGGTTCAGTCCATGTCCCGCTCTAACATGTATATTTTTTGGACAAGGTAGGGATTGAGCCTCCCTCCACACCAAAGTGATGGTTTTAAAAAAATAAAATAAAAAAATCATGGTTCCCAAGTATTATTTCATTGATATCTACCTATCAGATGCAAAATTTGTTTTTGTCAATCTTCTATCATTTTACTTTATGATAATAGCAAAAAAGAAAGAAAAAAGAATTCAAATCAAACAAAAAGGATATACCACAAAGATCTCTTTGTCACGTGCATCTAGTGGAACAAATTAATCAAACAAAATGAAAATTGAAATCAAAACATTACGATGTATCCATTAAAAAAAATACAATTATCACCACCACTACATATTAAACCAAAACCATCAGAACACAATGAGCACCGCCCAGACATTTTTTTGCTTTGAATTTTCAGTGTGGAAATGAGCTAGATTGACAGAGAAGATAGTTTTTTGATGTTTAAGAAATTAATAGGCGAAATGGTCTTGTGCACCCTTATACTTGTACGAGTTTGTATTGTGAATCATTCTACTTACTCGTTTGTCAATTGAACCTTTAAACTCAATCAAAATGAGTCTTTTAAACCCCTCCAGCCATGTGTGTATCTCACTCTCCTTTACATAAATGACATGGCATATCCACATCAAATACATTAATGCCATGTCAAAATTATTTTTAAAATTATTAATCAAAATTATTTAATTAAAGGTAAAATAATAAAAATTTAAATTATATTCTTTTAAGTAAAACCCAATACATTTTGTTGTGAAAAAAAACAATACATTTTCTCCATTCCCACTGTTTCACGCCCAATCTCTCGCTGCCATCGCCATTTTTGTTGGCGAAACCACTCGTATTCCTTCCGCTTTAATCTCCCCACATCATCACCATTTTCCTTTTCCTCCTCCAACCTCCACAAAATGAACAACCTAAGACATCGCACTAGATCTAGCCAAACACCATTACCATTTTCGCCTTCATCTCCTCCGCACACCATTACCATCTTTGCCGACATAATTAGATCCTCGCACCCTCACCCACCTCGTTCTCCTCTCCGTTGACCAGCCGCACCTCTCTCTCCCTGCATTGCGTATCAGTGGTGTCCGGCGAACACCACCAACGCCGCTCTCTTTTTCCGTCAATAAATTGGTGGACTCAAGAATGTGCCAAGATCATTTAAATAGATGAAAATAGATTGTGAAAAGAAAGAAAAAGAGGTTGGGCAGGGAAGGATATGGCGGAAAAGGAGGAATAATGGGTGAAGAAGACAATATTTTTAATTAATTGTTTTGAAAAAATTATTTCTTTTATAATTTTTAATATTTTTTTAAGTTAGAAATGCTCCTCACTCGCCTTAATAGGCGTGTGTAACTACACACTTTTGCCAACTCAGACATCTAATGACACATAAGTCTGGTCAATGGTCAGAGGGGTTTGTTAAATTGTGTTTTATTGAGTTTAAGGGTCCAGATGACAAAGAGGTAAATAGAAAGGTTCATAATACAAACTGATACAAGTATAATGGTCCACTAGACCATTTCGCCATAGCTCTTTAAAGAGTATTAATGAGCTAGTCTCATATCGCAAGTTCCAATGTATTATACAGTATAAAGTTCCTCAAATTGGAAAGTATCTTTTTCATTAAAGTTAGGGTTGCCTTGTGGAATTATGCCTCAGAGCCATGTAGGCCAATCAATTTATTTTCCATCTTTTGAGATAATTGGGTGATAATGATCAAAAGATTCTAGAAGAAGCAGAATCTTTATCCCTATCAACAAAATGAAAATTAAAGCCAAAACATTGCGATGTATCCATAAGCACAAAGTGAAAGATGGGCTAACACCATCTAAATTCAAAACATTAGGATCCATGAAAATGTTTACTTAAATCGCAACAACAAATTAAAACACGCCAATTATTTATAATATAAGCGTTAGCAGTGACCTCCTTCCTTTACAAAGCTGCAGGACTGGTGCCTCCATAACCCACATGAAAAACACCAGTAACCACGCCTATGCACATGCCCCAGCTGCAGCACTACACATCACCAACAGATGAATAGCATGGCCTAAAACAGGCCTTGGTCTTATTCCAGAACCTGATACCAGCGCTTTCATTGACCACCTCATCAGCTCCAACAGTAGCTGCATCTTGATCTGCGACGGTAGTAGAGGCTTGAGCCGCAACCTGAGCCGCGGCCTGAACCACAACCTGAACCACAGAAGCTGCGGCCTGAACCACAACCTGAGCCACGGCCTGAACCACAGAAGCGGCGGCCTGAACTACAGAAGCGGCAGCCTGAACCACAGAAGCTGCGGCCTGAACCACAGAAGCTGCGGCCTGGGCTACAGCTTCTGCAGCCTGGGCGGCAGAAAATTGTGCTGCAGCTACCTCCGTTCCCATTATATGGCTACTGTTTAAAATAAAAACAAAACAAAAAGGAAGTTACATTAGAAATTTAAAAGAAAAAAAGAGGAGTAATACTAAAAAGTTTCAAGCTATTAATTGATATGACAAGTTAGCGGAATTTGGAATTGAAACAGATCCATAGAGCCATGGTAAACATTGTCTATGAGATTTTTAAAGCTGGCGACATATTCATCATCCTCCATCATCTACTCTCTTAGTCCATATTTTAAAAAAAAACAATTATCATCACCACTACATTCTAAACCATAAACATCAGAACACAATGAGTACTGCCCAGACATCTTTTTTCTATTTTACTTTGAATTTTCAATAAGGAAATGAGCTAGGTTAACAGAGAGAGCTTACTAAAGTTTTGACCTTTTGGGATGATTTTGGAGAAGACAATTCGGGGGTATATATCGGAGAGGCTATGGTGAGAGTAAGAAGATGGGGAAAGCAAATCAATCTGAATATATATTTTTTCTTTTTCCTCCACCTCACCTACTACTCTCCTCCTTCCTACTGTTATGGTGATAAAATAGAGTATGTTGCCAACACAACGATTTTTAAAAAGAAAAATAATATTTTTCAGCAAGGATAAATTATAAACTCAAATTAAAGATGATTGATTGAAGGATAAATAATAAGATGTTATAATTATCATTTTCCTTTACATTATCAATGTTCATTATAGATTTTTAGTATTATTTTATAAATTTTGTGATATAAAATTTCCCGCAAGGCGTGGATAATTTTACTAGTACATAAATAAATAATAAAAATAAAGATATATTTCATAATAATTTGTTAAAGGATTATCTATTTATATGGTAAATAAAATTTAGAAAATATTCATTAATGAAGGTATAGGAGAGGCTATGGTGAGAGAAAGAAGATGGGGAAAGCAAATCAATCTGAATCATCCATTAATCGCACAAAGACATTAATTTAGTTTCAATATAATTCTTCTTAAATCAATACTGACTACAGATTTTTCTAACTTGATGGTGGAAACTGCCTAAAGCAACTAAACAAAGTGTGGTCTTAGAGTGTGTTTGATAGAGAGGAAACTATTTTTCAAAAAATATATATATTTTCTTTTTCATGTTTAGTTGAACAAAAAATTTAAAAAATAATTTCTTTAGGAAAATAAGTTTCTTAAAATTATGGAATATAATATGACTTTCTTGATAGCTTATATATAAATAAATGCTTTTGAGATGATATCATTTTATTTACTTATGAAATATTAGAAAATAATTACTAAGAAACCAATTTGTTTTTTTTAAAAATATTTTGAAATGATACACATCTTCTGATTGTTTCAAATGATACAGTACTTCTAAATGTATGTAGTAGGTACACCATATGTATAATATATTTACCAGGGACTAGGGTACTTATAATAATAAAATAATATTTTACTTGTTTATTTTAATAAATTAAGAAAATTAATTATTTTTGCCTGACTTTATCAATATCGTTAAGTAATTCTATAAAACACTAATAGTCAAGTTAAACTCCTAGATAATTGAGAATCTAAAATTAAATTAATTAGTAGAGTACGCACATTTTCTTTATTTTTGTCCTAATTGTTATTTTAACAATGATATATCAATAATAAATTTTAAAATATAATTAATAAAATTATTCCGTAATATTTTTGGTAAAAAACTAAAATAAGAACCTTGATGACTATTGAAAAAAATGTATCATCTTTCGCTAATATAGAATAGTAATACTCTATATGTGTATAAAGTGTCGCTTTAAGTATCTAATGGTATAATGTTTCTATGAGTATAATAATTTATTATTTGACAATCAACATCTATTCATGGATCGAGAGCGTATTCAATTTTAGTATGCAATACTATGAGTATATGATTAATAATTACTTAGGATGTGTTTGTTAAGATTAAAAATATTATTTTAGAAATGATTTCTAGAAAAATAAATATGTTTCTTATTTATTTTCTTGTTTTTGATAGGTTGACAAAAATTATTATCCTAATTTAGACAAATACTATAAGAGGTGAAGGTAGAGGGTAGGGATGTGTGTGGTGGTGGAGATGAAGATGTGGGGGGTGGGGGGCTCCATATTATGGGGTAAAGATGAGGTGTGGTTGAAAACAGAGGAAGATATTATCAATGTAAAATATCATGTGTAACTTTTTTTTTTCATACGTCTATTATAGAAATCATTTCCTTATTTTAAAAGGATAAAAAATTATTTTCTAGAGAAAATATGCTGCAAAGATTTTAACTGATCAAATATAAAAAAAATTAACATTTTACATGACGAACACCACCTTAGATCCATCAAATTTCTTTTCTCCAATTTCATGTAAAAACAAACTTAACAAAAAAAAAGAAATAATACTTAATAATATTACGGGCCATTGCTTTCTAGTATATAAAATAATGGATGGTTCAGATTTATTTGACAAAAGCCAATTTAAATCATGGTCAAATACATTTTTTTTAAAACAAAAACCATGGTCAAGTATTATATTTTCTCGGGTGGAAATTATTTACCCCAAACATTATTTATTTTAAAAATTAAATTCACTCAACATTGAAAAATAGTGATTCTCATTTTTTTTGCCTAATAATTTTCTAAATGTTTATTTTATCCTTATATTGTCAATTTTCACTACAACGGATTTTACGATGGTGAAACCTTCGTTACTTTGGGAATTTTTCTTAATTTCCTATAAACAATATTAACTATTATCTTCTATTGTTTATTTTGTTCATTAAACATTAAACCCTAATCACATATTGACTTATTTCTGGGTTAATCTAGTATTGAACTGCACTGCCCGCCCATTATATTAAGACACAGGTTAATTAATAGCTGCCCACCAATTATATTACATAACTTAATTACAAGTAAATTAATCCCCACCCACTGCCCAACGCCTACCCTCTGCATATTTCAAATTGCATTCGATCGTTGTTCTTGGTCACATTATAAATGCAAAACTATTGGTGTCTTCCATCGATGTGGTACAAGAAGTACCATTAACAGCACCAATTTTTGATGTCTTCCTCCCATTTGATTAATTTTTAAAGCTAAATTTATTTAAATAAATGAAGTATTTATAATATAATTTAGAAATTTATGATTACACAAAAAATATTATAAATTCATGTCATATAAATATGGTTACAAAATATATCCTTAAATGTTGGCTAGCATTTATGTAATTTGACTCTTAAAAAATAAAACATAATCACTATTTATATATTTAAAATAAATCACTACCACCCAACATATCATGAAAATTTACTTATATTTAGATAAGTAATGAAATAAAAAAAGAAAATAATTAATTTTGAGAATTGGGTCAAAACAGTGTTTGAAAGCAACAGGTGCTTTGCAGGAGGAAATTAGGTGTTAAGAGAAATGTTCTAAAATTGGAAAGCAAACAATTCCAAAAAGTGGAAACTATAGCCTTCCAAATACACTAATTCTAGTTATTGACTACACAATATACAAATTCAAGGCACATCAATCTTGGATATTGTAAGGAAACATTTACCAAAAATAAAAAATTTAGGACGAACAAAATTTTATAGTTAAACAGTAAAAATCTCATGCTAATTCTATTTATTTATGAATTAGCGATGAATTATGTGAAAAAATTAATTAGCCACAGAAAACCTTGCGATAAACTTCACTGTTAACTTAATGTTTTCTAATAGTGATTGAAACATACTCAAGAATATTACTATGATTATAATTATGCTTCAATTCCAAATAAGTGAGAAAAACTACATGATTACTCAATATTTATGTGGCTTCATTTAAATTCATCAATTTAATAATTAAAAAGAAAATTACTTATTTAATTTCACAATTACTTTTTTTTTTTAAAATACAGATATTTTTACACAAATTTTAGCCAGTCCCACACCTTCTCTGTCATATACAACCTCCTATGAACAAAGTGAAGACAAGGAGAATTTTTTTTTACTAAATAGATAAAAAAAATATTTTTTTTTCATTACTTGCGAATTTACTTATGAAAATGGTACTTGCAAATCATTTTCCCCAATTAATAATTGTAATAATTTTGTTAAAATGGCGCCAAATTTACATACCAATTTTTCTGGGAAAATTATTTTCACATGTAAAAAAGTTTAAAATTTAGAAATTTCTAATTTCCGCATGAAAATTCGTAGCAAATTTCTGCAGAAATAATCCCCAAGTAAAATCTCCAAGTAATTTTCAATTTTCTAGTAGTGTTTTATCTTTTTATTTTTTGAAAAAAGTATCTAATTACACACTTTTTGTTTACCATACTCTATAAAATTTTCTACTACCATTTAAGAGAAATTTATAGAAATTCCTATGTTCCTCACTCTCTATTCTATTCTCGGATACATCACTCTTCTTCTTTCCACTTCACGCTTCTTAGAAGAATATCATGACTGATTTCTCTCTATCAAATATAGTAAATTGAGAGAAATCAGTCATGATATTCTTCTAAGAAGCGTGAAGTGGAAAGAAGAAGAGTGATGTATCCGAGAATAGAATAGAGAGTGAGGAACATAGGGGTCTTATGCTATAATTCACAAGTCCCTATTGAAAAAAACGTAATGGTCCCTATTGAAAACCCGTTTCAGAAATGTTGACTGTAATACAGCCGATAGATATTTGTTCAATAATGACGGCATGTATACCAAATCTTTGTGCCTTGTTTCATTTTTATAATTAAAGAGGGGTAAGACAATTTTTTTTTTTATTTTCAAAAGTTCATCATCAATTGGAAGGTAGTGAGCCTATAGTGGGGTTTGGCTAGACCCTATCATGTGACATAAAAGTATATAAAGATTAGAGGGGTCATCAAACTTGCATCTAATTAGCAAACAAAATAGAATGATCAAATAATCTAAAGAAAAGGAAGTAGTCTACAAACAGGATCTATACATCTTGATAAGAAAAGGAAAAAAGAAAAATAAAATCGATAGACATATTTCTGGAGGAAAATTGTATTAAGGATTTCTAATTAATTTGAACATGAGTAGTTATAAATTTGATTAGAGTTTTAATACATTATCCTATTAATGTGAAAAACAAACAAAAGGGAAGCTCATGAGATGATAGTTATTATGAAACTAATTAAGTAGAAGTATCTTTTTAATTAGTCATGTAGCATGTCACTAAAGCAAAAAGTTGCCGACTTATTAGTAAGTTTTTATTAAATTATTATTTAAACTTATTTTCACCTATGTGTTAAACACGACCTTCAAAATAGCTTGGTCAAAAATAGTTTATACACTAAAAAAAAAATATAAGAATGTTGGCAGTGTTGGAAAGGAAAATGCAGAAATAATAAGCCTATTGTAGTCTGCAGATATAAAACAATAACGAAATCACAAACGCGCCTATGCAATACCCTAATTTTTATATTGGATTGTAACTCATTATTTTTAGGAAAAAGAGTTTAAATATATTTGAACTTTAACCGAAATTATTGTAACAATTTCAAATTTTGGGCAAGACCTATTATTCTTGCACTATATAATAGTGTATTTTAATGATATATAAGTGTCCACATAGACATCATAAATATTGCATCATTATAAATAGTAATTTGTCCAATTGGACACTTATATATCTTTAAAATACACTATTAAATAGTGAAGGGGTAATAGGTTCTGCCCAAAGTTTGAAATTGTTATAACAAACTTTATTTTCCAATCTATTGTTGTGTGTTTATAAAAAGATCAAATTTATTTTTTGGTGTATTCTTTAAATTTCAAGCACTACAATATTATTTATTACTTCCTCCGTCTCAATTTATATAGCACTTTTTGGATTTTGAGATTCAAATAAGTTTATCTTTGACTGTAAATTTTTCATGTATTTTTTAATTACAGTATTTTGAATTGTCAATTATTGTGACTTGTATTACTTTTTACGTATTTTACAAATATACAACTTTCATTTAAAAAAGAAGAAGAAGATTTCACGCGCAAATTTTCGATCAAACTTAAATTGTTTGACTTTCGAAAAACGAAAAGTGCCACATAAATTTGGACAGAGGGAGTATCATTATGTCGTCCTACATGGCAATTAGCGTCCTACGTGGTGACTGTAGGACGCGTGTGTCTACTTGTTCAACTTTATACAAATTGAAATGTCTACTTGTACAGACTCAAAATTAAACAATATAGATGTCAGTTAAGATCAAGTTAAAGGCATATTTATGTATTATGCCTTTTTTTTCTGACTTCAATTTTCAAATATTCCTTTTTTCCCTCTTTCAATAAAACTCTCTTTCACTTTTAAATAATGTTCAGACCTTGGACTTATGCAAAGGAGTGTCACTATTTCCAGAAATAGATAGAAGTATGATATAATTTTGGCTTTGACATGATATTAATACATACTCCCTCCGTCCACAATTAATTGTCATGGTTTCCTTTTTTAGAGTCAAACTATAAAAACTTTGACCAACATTTT
Source organism: Solanum tuberosum (assembly GCF_000226075.1). Classification (NCBI taxonomy): domain Eukaryota; kingdom Viridiplantae; phylum Streptophyta; class Magnoliopsida; order Solanales; family Solanaceae; genus Solanum; species Solanum tuberosum. The sequence goes on from NW_006239000.1 coordinate 1,186,155, forward strand.
ACGATGTATATTTTCATCATATTGATATGCAAAAAATTACAATTTATAGTACTTTTCGTATAGTCTTTGAATATCTAAATGTTTTTTAAAAAAATATCGAGTTAATGTAATCTATTTTAACTTTAAAAATTAGTCAAATTGACTTTCGAAAAGCGCAACATGACAAATAAAAGTGGACAGAGGGAGTATAAGCTATCCCCACCTATACGGCTAGCTCAATGTCCCCACCTTTTGCTTTTCTCATAGTTAGTGCCCAATAAGGAATATTCCCTCCGTCCCATTTTATGTGGCACTTTTCACATTTCAAGATTCAAATAAGTCTATTTTTTACCGTAAGTTTTTCATAGATCCTTTTAACATTTTAAATTATTAATTATTGTGACTTATAGTACTTTTTATGTAGTTTTACAAATATAAAAATTTCATTTCAAAAAAATTGAAGATTCCATACGCAAATGTCCGGTCAAAGTTAAACTATTTGACTCTTGAAAAACGAAAATCTTTTATTAGTAAGTTTTTATTAAATTATTATTTAAACTTATTTTCACCTATGTGTTAAACACGACCTTCAAAATAGCTTGGTCAAAAATAGTTTATACACTTTAAAAAAATATAAGAATGTTGGCAGTGTTGGAAAGGAATAAGCAGAAACAATAAGCCTATTGTAGTCTGTAGATATAAAACAACAACGAAATCACAAACGCGCCTATTCAATACCCTAATTTTTATATTGGATTGTAACTCATTATTTTTAGGAAAAAGAATTCGAAATATATTTGTACTTTAATCGAAATTATTGCAACAATTTCAAATTTTGGGTAAGATTTATTACCCCCTGCACTATATAATAGTGTATTTTAATGATAAATATAGATGTCCACATGGACATCATAAATATTGCATCATTATAAAGTAACTTGTCCAACTAGACACATATATATCTTTAAAATATACTATTAAATAGTGTAACAGTAATAGATTCTGCCCAAAATTTGAAATTGTTAAAGCAATTTCTATCAAAGTTCAAATATATTTTAAACTTTTTTCCCTAATTTTTATAATGGATTGTAACTCATTTATTGATTCAATCTATTTTAATACTTGTGAAATTAATCCAACTCATGCCTATTCAACACTCTAATTTTATTATGAAAAATCCAAAATTGGAATGGCGGGGTCTCACACTCTCACCTAGTATAAAAGGAATTAATGAAGTGAGATGACATAAAGTGTCGTGTATATATCATATATTTTCTCTGTCCAACAATAGTTGTTCATTATATTATTTTGAGATGTTAAATAATATTTGTCCATCTTATGAAATTAATAGACCACCAAAAGAAATTTAAATTAACTACGACATAAGATATACCATACTGATCCAATAGTGTACCTCTTAACTTGTACCCTTCAAAATATAGCAATCCAATAACGTCGTGTGGCTCAAACAACTATAAATAAATTGAAGAGTCCAAAGCTCCACCAAAAGAACACAATCCTTCAATATAAAATTACTCTTTTTTGTGTAGTAAATTAGTTGAAGACTTTTCGTTGTCTGAACTCTCTCTTTCACTACACTAACTTCATATAAACACAATAAAGTATAATGTTTCTCATATTTTTCTTACAACACTTTTTTTTTTCCAGAAAGGGATATATTTATCCTTGTATTCTTAGGAAAATATTATATATACCCCCTCATCATATTTTTTTTTTTGATAAATTTACTCTTATATCTAAAACAAAGAAGGAAAGAGGAAAAACAAATTTGTTGGCCGAGGAAAAGGTATTAAGCATCGCTCGAGTCTTGTGGTTCTAGCATCGTCGCTATTATTGACTTATACTTATTTTAAACTATTTTTTTGAGTATATTGTTGAATGTTATTGATTTCAACCTAGATGTGTCACCGCATTCTTGATCTCGAAATTTACCAGCTTAGAAGCATGACCACTTTCTTACCTCAAACGCACTGCACCTAATAATCTCTATCTACCCATCTTGATTTGAAGTAACAAAAGAAATTATTAGAATAAATTAGTCAAGATGTGTCAACACATTCTTTAATTTCTTTTATGTGTCTCAAAAAAAAAATACATGTAACAGCATTCCTAATTGAAATCAAACTTTAAAACATGCTTAGATACATTTGTCTGGTCTCTTGTGAATTTGAGACAAGTATTTGTCTTTTCAATGTTTTTTTTGCTTTACTTAGTATTAGTAACTCGATATGCAATAAAATTGTCATAAAATGATTGAAAACATTAAACATAAATCATAATATGAAATAATTATTATAATCATAAAATATATTATATGAAAAAATGAGTGAGAATGGTAGATATATCATATGAACTCTTTAATAACTAAAACTCAACAACCAAATTTTATTTTCTCAAAAACTCATATTATCCAATAGCCAATTTTAAACAATAATTTAACACTAGCTTACATAATTTTTTAACCAATTCAATCAAATAAATCTTTCGTTCGATATTATAAACTACTCTTACAAATTTAACGTACTTAAGCTAATAATGAAAGGCGCAATAAATATTGACGCATACATCGTTTTTATACAATTAAACACATACTTAAATAAAAGTATCAACGCTAAAAAAAAAACTAAGTATTACTATCAAAACAACTTTATATATTAATTAACTAATATATGAAACTATTAAATACTTTTTTCGTACTTTGGTTCACAATAAAAAGGAATTGAGGAAAAATCTTTATAATAAACTAAATCTTCAAACATCGTCATCCAAAATCTTCACACATTTTTTTTTTGTTTATTTGCTGTCGCTTTGCAAATAGAGAAAAGGAAAGCTCTAAAGATAAATCAAATGGATGTTGATGGGGTGAGTTTTATTATGCAGACGTTATTATTTCTTGTTTTAAGTTAATTTTCTTTCGTTATTTGTTTATAGCAAATAATTTGGTTTAATTGTTCTATCTAGGCCATGAAAATTCACTTCTTAGAAGAAATAATTGTGGAAATCCTCATCAGATTATCTGTCCAGTCTCTTCTTCAATTTAAATGTGCATCAAAATCTTGGAATACATTGATCACCTCGAATTACTTTAAAGCAAAGCATTTCAATCATGCTAAGAAGAATAAAAAAAATTCTTATTGCGCGCCCACATTCTGGTACGATTTCATGTTATTGTTCTTTTTTATCATCGGCTCAACCATTACAAAAGTTTAGTGGTTTCCCTTTAAATTATTATCCAAAGAGGCGCTACGAAATATTATGTTGTTGTGGAACCGTTCCACAAGTGAATCAATACTACTTCCTAATCCTGAACTTAGACACACTTACGAAGATGCATTCTTTAGCACTTACGGATTTTGATATGACTCTATTAGAGATGACTATAAGATTCTTAAGACTGACAATGATGGTGGTAATGATTTTAGACCACACAGTAATATCCTCGCGCTAAAGAGTGGTTCTTGGAGAAAAATTGACAAACATCCTCGTGCCTTACACAATGGTCTACGTCCTGATGACTCTTTAGCATTTGTTCGTGGTGCATTTCATTGGATCTCTAAGGATGATTTATCCAACTATTTTGTGATTTCGTTTAATATATCAAATGAGGTGTATGGAGAGATATCATTGCCAGATGAAATTTACAATATTCCCAACATGAGGTTTATAAAATGTATCGTTTCAGTAATAGATGAAATGCTTTGTGCTTATTGTACTTGCCAACATATAGAGGGGAGCACTTTTAAGTTATGGGTAATGAAAGATTACGGTATTAAGGAATCTTGGACTCAATTATTTACTATATAAGAAAGAGTGGATTGTCTATATTATATCATATCCGAATATATGTTTGCGGATGGTGACGTGCTACTCATGTACAGTAAGGGTTTTTCTTTTGGATTTAGGACATGCAAAGGACCATTTAAATTGTTTCCTATATATCATGGTGATCACCAAAGAGGATTCGTTTATACAGAAAGTTTGATTTCTCTAAAGTATTACCTTATCTTATCTGATCAAGTCAATTTTTATTTTTATTTTGGATATCATGCTATAACTTTTTCTTTTTTTTTTTAATTAAAGTTTATTAACTTGTCAGTTGTGGTTTATTAATGTTGTTGGTTTTGCTTATTTCAAAATATGTGTGTCAATATTAATGTTATTTCATCCTATTTTAACGAAATTGAAGGATACTTCCTTATCCATATTAGTTGCTAATATTACTAAAAGTACTCATTTTGAAATACTTGTCAATATACAAAATTTTAGTTCTCTTAAAATTAATTGTTATTCATATTAGTTATTAATATTATTAAAAATACTCATTTGGAAATACTTGTCAATTTATAAAATATTATTTTTCTTAAAATTAATTGTTTTTTAAAGTAAACCATATTGATTACATTGAAGAGAGTTAAGAATAAATGAGTATAAACACTTCTCATTTATAATTTCTTAAATGACGCGTAAAAGAGAAATATAACAGAAAGGATAGATTATTCCTTAACCCTTAATAGGTGCAAGTTCATTTTCTTATGCCTTCCCTTCTTGGTCCTTGGTACTGATTTTTTTTCCAACTTCTTAATATTTACGTGTTCTTTAACTTGGTCTCATTTGATATTTATGTCCTTCAACTTTGAGTGTGTACAAGTAGATACTTAAACTTTTATAGAGTTGAACAAGTAAATACACATGTCGTCATACATGGCAATTAGCATCCTGCGTGGTGACTGTAATATGCGTGTGTCTACTTGTTCAACTTTATACAAATTTAAGTGTCTACTTGTACAAACTCAAAATTGAACAATATAGATGTCAGTTAAGGTCAAGTTAAAGGCATATTTATGTATTATGCCTTTTTTTCGACTTCAATTTTCAAATATTCTTTTTTCCCTCTTTCACTCTTAACCAAATAAAACTCTCTTTCACTATTAAATAATGTTCAGACCTTGGATGCTTATGCAAAAGAGTGTCACAACAAGTCACTATTTTTAACACTAGAAATAGATAAGTATGATATAATTTTTGCTTTGAAGGTTCATTATCATCAATACTAATTCCGTGTATATTCAGTATATATATCACAGGTTAATAAATATACATGAAAATGAACTTCACTTATTTTTGCCTTTATTTAGTAGATTCTCTAAATCCAAAGTACCTTCCAAATATTAGCCAACAGAGGATTAAAATCTTTTGCCCCTCTTTGGCTCTTCTCATCTTCTCTATAAATTAACTATTTGTAACTCCTCATCTTCATGCTCCTTACTAAGTGTCCTTTCTTTCATTGCTTTGTGTTTTCATACCCACAACTCGTTTGAGACTGAGGTGTAGGTTGTTGTTAAGTTACATACAATGACAACGTAAATATTTTTCATGCTATTGGTATAGTTTAACACTGTTGACAACGTGTTAGTTAACATTTTTACGCGATTATTAATCAATGTTTATCATAGAAATCACCAAGATTTGGTTGAGGATTCAAAGAGAGAAATTCTGTTGACAGAAGAGAGAGCGCACAATCTGTTATCAACAAAATGGTATTTGTTGTTTGTTGGAATGTGCTCTCTCTGCTTCTGCCAATAGAAACTGTCATCCTTTTTTGGATTCTCAACAAAGATCACTCATTTTTCTAGTCATAATGGATATGAATCTGATGTTTTAAGAGTGAAAATATTTCAGTGAATAAGACTATATATAGTGTTGAAATATCCTGTTTTCGACTCACTACTATCCGAACAGCTCTTCTCAGAATAAGCAGACAAAACTACTATTAGCAGTACATGAAATGAAAGAATGTGCAGAAGATGAAATAAATGACATGTTAATCGGATTTAGATTGAACAACCGTGAAATGTTTCAGGATAACAGACAATAGCATAGAGTTCAATATAATGGATTTGAACTCAGGCTACTAAACTTTCCTCATTTCAAACAATAGTCAAAAGGCCTAGTGTATATCAGCTCACATTACAATTGCACACAAAAAAATGAAAGAATTTCTAGCTATATATATTGCAGAAAATTCACAAGACTATTACTTCAATCTATTCTGATTTCGAGCTCATGTTCTGGAGCCTCACTTCCTTCGCTGTCTGAGAAAATGTCATCAATGTTGAACGCGATACTAGTGGAGAAAGTTAGAGTTGGTTTCACTTTCGGAACAAAGATAGGTTCCGCCTCATTGTTGAGTATCTGAAATACTCTCCTCATACAAGGCCTTTCTGTGCTATCAGGATTTGCACAGCTCAGTCCAACAAGTAGCAGCTTTTTTATCTCTTCCTCTTTGAAGTCTTCGTTAAGCCTTTTGTCTGCTGCATCAATAATCCTACCTTCAGAGTACAGTCTCCAAACCCAATCAACCAAATTCACCATTTCATGACCACTCCCTTCTCCTTCAATTGGTCTCCTCCCGCAAGCCACTTCTAGTATAACCACACCATAGCTGAAAACATCAGTTTTCTCGGTTGCTTTTCCATATTGAAGGTACTCAGGAGCAAGGTATCCCATTGTTCCAGCTGTAAGTGTTGAGACCGGACTCTTGTCATGATCCATAAGTCTTGCCAGCCCAAAATCGCCAAGCCTTGCATTGTAGCTTGCATCAAGCATAATATTGCTGGCTTTTATGTCTCTGTGAATCACCTGCTGCTCACATTCTTGATGCAAATAAGTCAGAACAGACGCCAAACCAACTGCTATATTGTACCTGTAAGGCCATTTCAGTGGATTCCCATGCTCGGATTCCTGGTATAGCACCTTATCAAGACTCCCATTAGGCATATAGTCATAAACAAGAAGTAATTCTCCCTTCTCAATACACCACCCTTGCAGCTGAACTAAATTTTTGTGCCTTAAACATGCTATGATTGATAATTCAGCCCCAAACTCAGTTTTACTTTCGTGGCTATGCTTAGATCTTTTCACTGCAGCAATAGAGCTCGATTCCATGAAAAACGCCTTGTAAACAGTACCAAAAGCCCCATTTCCTATAATCCTGCTGGAATGAAATCCTCTTGTAGCTGACCTCAGCTCCTTGTAACTGAACTGCCTCGGTCCAGTAACAAGCTCAGCTTTCAAATTCTTCTCTGTGTTAAGACCCCTCCATTTCTTGACAGAAATCCAACCAAAAGCTACAAGAACAGCACAAAAGAAAGCTGGACCACCAATTCCAAAACCCAGCCCAAAACTCTTATTATGATGTTTATGGCCAGAATCTTGAATAATCGGAGGCTTTACAATCACAGTATTATCAGAAACATTATGAGGAGGCCTCACAGGGCCAAATCCATAAGTTCGAAAACTCCAATTCTCAATACTATGCAATTCAGTACTCCCTTCAGTAGAAGCAGCAAACCCCACATACATAAACTCTTTTAGATAATCAGACAAGTCAATATCAACAATCAAGATTGGTTTTTTAGGCTTAAAACTAGAGTAACTCAAGAAAACCATCAACTTTTTCTCCTCACTCTTGTAATCAATCCAACAACTAATCAAATTCCTACTTTTCAAATCTACACCAGCTAACCTCACATTTGCAGTCTTAATTGAAATAAGACTATCAATATCAAGACCAACATGGTTATCATCAGGATCATTAAAATGCAAATCTTGCTTAGTATCAAATTCAACAGCAACAAACTTATTCTTAGTTAACTGTGAAGAATTCACCAAACCCAAAAACCCACCTGGACTACCCAATGTCTGATTATCAGGTGACAGAAAAAAAGCCAATCCATCACCAAACGAAGAGGGGTTGATGTTACTAACAGAAAAAGCAAATCTTGTTGAAAACGACGCCGTTTTCTTGGTTTCTGGATCGAAAAACGAAATGGGGTTATTGTAAATGAGAGAACCAGAGCTTGAAGATGGAACTTGAAGCTCTCTAGTAAGACCAACAACACCATTACGAAGATAAGAATCACCAAGAAGAGTGAAATTACGAAGTGTAAAAGATTGTAAATCAAAGCTGCAATTTTGTGATGATACTAATAAGAAGAAACTGAAGAAAATCAAGAACCTGAAAATGGAAACAAACATGGTGGAGATTTTTTTTGGAAAAATTGAATCTTTTTTCAGAAAAATGAAGAACAAGTAGATAAAATCTTGAATTTACACATTAAAGTGATTGAATTAGTGGAGATGGTGGAAATGTGAATGGGAAAAAAATTGATAATGGGGTATAAGCGGTTATGAAAAATAGGCGCCTTTGGGTTTGTCGGTTCTCTTAACTTTGAAGAAAGAGATTAGAGAAATATTTATGAGATAATTATTATTTTTTATTTAAGAAGTTGGATTAATGAGTAATCACTTTTTGTACTTAATTTTCATAACCTTCAGCTTTAATCTTTTTGAGATACATTTACTTCTTCACTTTCGTTATTTTTGTTTTTCGAATTATTTTATGATATGTTTGTATTTGAGACGAACGTCTACTAGAAATAATTTATTTACCCTTTTAGGAGGATAATGTCTATGTATACACTATTTTTTTTCTAGTTTCTCAGATTTTATTTGTGAGAATAATTAGTATATTATTTTTTATGTTCTTGCTCTTTTTAGTTAAAATGTGGAGTATATTATTATTATTTGATAATCATAGTATTTGAGTTAACTTGCGTTCATTTCGACAAATTCTATAATATATATATATATATATATATATATATTACTTTCTACGAGGAACAACTATCATGTAGCTTTGTCCATCAAAATAAAAATAAATCATCCAATTTTGTTGTCTCCTATCATAAAACTCCATTCATAACTCTGAAGGAAGATAGAAAATTTATAAAATACAAGTACTTAATACGTAGGATAATAATAACAAATTTTGATCATTGAAATATCTGACAACCCATATTAATCTACAATTACGAAATGTGTATTCTTTTCTGTTCCTCATAAGCAATCAAGAATTAACTATATCACTATATAATTGTTCGTGTGTTATTTTGCGTTTACATGGAATAACAAAAAGAAAATAACTTCTAAATTCGCTCAAATGAAGATACCCGCTATAATAGTCAATTGCTTGGAGCATACTTGGCAATAATAAAATCAAGATGAATCGTCTCACCTCCTCGATAAATGACTCATAAATTTCTAAACTAAATAAGATATTTACAATTACAATTATTTCACATAAGCTTTTTCGGTCACTATTATATATATCAAACCTACACATTGTTATTTCACGTTTTAGAATAATATGCATTTAAAATAATCTATATTCAACATATTTCTTACATAAAAAAATAAAACCACATTTAATCAGAAGGTTTAATATATTAAATAATCAAGGGATCAAAATTAACTTTATTTATAATTGAGGGGCTAAAGTACTACTATCATAAAAAGTTATAAAGAGAAAAAGTATATAATAATGTCGAGAGGAATATAATAGAACTTATAACGGTAATATAGACATGCAGACGAATTTGGAAGTCCTACTTGTTGAGGGCCCCTACTAATATGATTTATATTTTACTATTTTGTTATTATATCTTTTTATATTCATTTAGTATATTCTTCTTTTAAACTGAGAGTCTATCAAAAAATAATTTTTGATATCTTATAATATAGAGGAACAAAAAATAAATATACCCCCAAATTATCTTAAATGATATGCATATACCCTCTATTATACTTTTGGGACATTGATATCTCTACCGTCCAAAAACTAGAACATAAATATCTTATACTCTAACGGAAGAATAAATAGGAACACGTGCAATCTTATCCGTCGGGTCGGCAGATAAGATTATGACACGTGTATGTCCGTTAATATAAATGGAATATATGCTTTAGTTTTTGGACGGCATAGACATCAATGTCCCAAAAGTATGACGGAGGATATCTGCATACCATTTATAATAGTTTGGGATATATTTATCCCTTTTCCCTAATATAAATGCAACTTATTATTGTTGTTGTTGTTTTCTAAAATGTATTTTTTTCAAGTTAAAAATCTATCAAAAATAATTTATCTACCTTACAAAATAAAATTTACGTGTTTTTTTTTTTTTAATTTATTTGTGGGACATAGTAAGTCGTTGTCGTTGTTGTTGTAATTATACACAGCCCACAATTGTATTTATTGAAAGTGAAATTTAGGTCCCACTGACTACACTAAAATTTAAAACAAGCCGGTCCCACTGACTACACTAAAATTTAAAACAAGCCGTTGTACGACAAAGTTTGAACCAAATTATTTAATTTTGTTTGACCAATTATTGCATGTATATATTTTTGGGTGTATAAATAAATAAAAAATTAACGGGAAAAAGAACAATTGGACCCCAATGGCCCTACTATACACCTATATTCTTTTATTATTAGTGAATTGCTAGCATATTTATCCAATTACTTGTGGTCTTTTGTATAGTATTGACGACAAGGTATTTGGTAGAAACTTAACATCGAGGAAAAGGTTTGACGAGTTTTAATACTTATCCACATATAATAACAATAATAATATTAATAAATTATATGTAGTTAGTCTCACGAATGAAGTTTGAGAAGAATAAGATATATGTTGATTTTATTATGATGTTATCTAAAACATGATTGTTGATACTCATTTTGGAGTTCGATTAATCTAAATTCACATTCAGAAGTTTCATTTTGAGAGGTAAAACTATTCCTATGACATGTAGCATCACATCAAAATCCCGTATTCGAGACCTTTAATTAAAGGTGATATAATACTGATCACTTTACCATAAAATTTTACTCATTCTGTCTCTAATTACTTTTCCACTTTTGAATTGACACACCTATTAAGAAAACAATAATTTACATAGTGAGTTTATCATTTTATCCTTATTAATTATGAAATGGATGAATTAAAAACTTAAGATTCTCAAGAAGTTTTACCCTTTTTCAAAGTAATTAATTGAGGGTATAGTAGATAATTTTTTTTTATCTTTTCTTAATTTATCAAAATAAACAAGTAATTAACGACGAGTAAATATATAATAGTTGTGTTATGCAATCCAAGAAAGTTGTCAGAGAATCTCCAAAGAGGACAATGGCCTCAATAATCAACAATGACACTGAATGCAATGTGATTATTGAATCAACTTTCCATTTTATTTAAATCTATAAAGTCTATAGTAATAGACCCATAGAGCCGTTAGGGTTCAATTCAATAATCTTATACATGATGAGTTCATCACGTGGAATGAATTAAAAAAACCATATTTGATTGTGCAAAAACTAAATAGACAGAACAAAAGTTCTTGAACTCCACCCCGATGCGCTTCCTTATTCATTAATTTAGTTAGGAACACGTGAATTTATGGAATCTGGTTCGGAAATAGCTTCTTACTAGCAAAATCTAATCATAATTAAGAAAGTCCAAATTAAAGTTTAGTTTCTCCATAGTATGTTTTAACTTAATCCAATAGAATCGGAACACTTTTCTATTTAAAAGAAATGATGCTCAGTAAAAGATCAAAATTTACATGCTCCTAATCTTCTACACTTAATTTTCCATCTTCCCAATTCAAGAAGTATGAAAAGTGCCAAATATTGGAAACTATCAACGACTTAAAATTCTATTTCATCCTCCCCAAAGCAATTGGAGATCAAAAAGCACCAAATTTGATGACTTATTAAGGGAAAGATGAAGTAAGAACATGCTACTAGATATGTTGCAACATATGTCGGGAAGGCCTCCATTATGTGTACGAGCAACCTTCAACGCCATTGTAAGGCTAAGCCCTATACCTCTACCACTCCCTTGAGCTCTTGATCAATCATCCGCTATGGTCTCTTAGCCATTTGCATTCATAACAACGTGTTTACCTTCTCCTTTCAATCATATATGTCAAAAAAATTATTTAAATCTAACAAATGACAGCCATATAGTATTATGACTGTAGTTCTGTATTCTAATCATCAAGGTTCAAGCGTATATACATTAGAAAGGTTTTTGAATCGCTGATAATGGAAGTGAGAACATGTCGAAAGGGAATGAAAATGACAGCATGCACAGCCGTTAAGACAGGCTTTGCCAAGGCTGCATAGCAAATATCACCTTCCCATATGTACAAATTATGTATACAAAAGTCCTGCCAAAAAACAATATAAAGTTAATTTCGTTAATTGGAGATCGATGATGAAGGTAACGTAAAAAGTGTATGGGACGCAGAACAAGGGAACTTATCCAAATACACACCAGAAGTCAAATCTAATCTACGCTGCTCCAGACTCTCCAAAAATGTTGTCGGATCCTAAAAAATGCACTAGTTTAGAAGGATCCAACATGCACTTGGCGGCATTTTTGAAGAGTCCAAGCAAAATAGATTTCTAGCATATGATTGTGACAAGCATAAACAAGAAACTACAAATGACAAGTTAATATGGGAAAGAAGAGACAACCTTGTCTTCGAGCAGAAGCACTACCCTTGTATAAACAAGTTTTGAAGTTGAGGTAAAATTAATCAGATAGGTGCAACAGGTCTCTGCTGAACAATCCTGGGCACAAGTACTACAAAGAAAGAAAGTTTCTAATTCAGAAAGCAATCAAAGAAGCTCCGTTAGCTGTTAAATAAAAGGCGGAAAAAGATACCTTCATCCATACTGCAGAAACTATCGGGGGGAAATATGGAATCAGGGTCAATTCCTTGCTGCAGAGGTAGGACACTAGCCACATTGGGTTTACTGCAGAAACATCCAATTTTAGTTGAGAGAAATGTTAGCAGTATTACAAACTGAAATATGTTAAGGTGAATTTTCTTTACTTTTTTGTTTTATAAACTACACATTATGAAGGAAGGGCCTGAAGATTTAATGCTTCGGGTGCTATAAAGAATAGATTTGATCACCTGGCCCACGAGGGAATAAATTTTCGGATGGGTAGATCTACATCCTCATCCTCTTCATCATCAGAGCACTGATAAGGTGAGATCTCATATGATTTCTCTCGACTTTTCTTGGTACCACACTCACTGTCAACCTGTGCAATAATTAAAATACATGCCAGTGTGAGGACTGAAAGCAAAACTCTGCCATGAACATTTGACCAGAAAACAAAAAACAAGCTTTCTATCAATAATTAGTTATGTACAAAACTTGTCAGGTAAGTTGCCATATGGACTGTAACCTAACAACTTCAGAATTCTGAAGAAACTGGAAAAACAGGACAGGCATAAGAGTTAGAGAATATGATAAAAAGGCTAGGAGAGGTTTGAGCGGTAGCAGCACAGTGCTTGTTGTATCCCAAGCAGGTAAAGTCTTTATATTTGGCACAATATTAAACTCACTAATTATCCTAGCAGAAACAACTAAGCCCTTCAACTATAATATGACCTTGTCATTGGGATGCATCATCTTTCATTTTTCTTCTGTGCAGGTTTTGGAAGAAAATAAGAAATGGAAGAAGGGCAGGCGTTATAATTCGGAGAATGCAATAAAATGAGTTAGGACTTTTTAGCAGTACCTGCCCCCAGCCCATTTGCATCACAAGCAGGTACGGTCTTTGCTCTTGGCACAATAATATAAACCAATTTTTTAGCATATATTAAGGAACCGGCTTTGGACCAACCACTCCTTGCTGAACACTATCAGACCGTGCTACTTACGTCAACTATCTTCACTTTTCAGAGTAGAATAACATATGTGAATTGCATATGCACCTCATACCTAGCATTTTGGGAATGTCTATTAGATGAAGCAGACTGTCCTCGAAAAATGAACTGGAACTGGCTTCTCTTTGGGATGTGTTCCTCTCTTTTTCTAACTATACTTTGCTAGCTTGGTTCTTGACAAAGTTATGTTGGATTTGAAGAATAAAGATTAAAGTCGAATTCCACTATAGAAACTTATATATGGCTTAGATAAATAGAGAGACCTGGACAAATTCTAGAATTTTGAGAATGAGAATGTAATGGATGTTTTCATTGGGTAGTAGTTATACTGCTATTACAGGAGACATTATTAAGCACAGTGAACTTATTGTAGATGTTTCTGCAGGAACTGTTATGCTAGGGCGTACAACTGACAATTTGGCATTGCTTATTGAAGGAATTGGAGCTCAAAGCAAAAGTGGGAAGAGATGTCAACATAGATCCCCTAGGATTTGGAACTCAAATCGTAAACTAGCCTATGCAAACAGGGTTACAAGCCTACATAGCCTACTCCATATGGATCGCGGTCAATCATAATATTTTTCTTGGAGGGAGGTTAATAATTTATTGGTGCTGTGGGAAAAGCTAGTGTAGGTTGTGGACAATCAGAACCTATAATGAACCTAGATGTTGTTCACCTATAAATTATGACTTTTCTATGTGGATGCATCACCTTTTCATGATCAGCAAAGTTATCAACAATGTGACATCTTCCTGGTGATGGCGTTGCTTGAAATGAATCATTTCTCGAAGTTTCAGTTGGCTTCGGTTCACTTTCTTGCTTCTTGAAGGTCTTTCCAACTCTTTCCTTTCCTTTTTGGGACATATCAACATCATTATTACATTTCTTTTTAGCCATCGTCTTTTCATCCTACAGAAAAAGTAATCAGTAATTAGTGTACCAGCACGGTAAAACAGAAGCAGAAAAGGGAGAATTCTTAGTAAGAAGAATGTTGAATACATTAGTGGGAAGTCCTTTATCTTTCTCAGCTCTTTTAGCATGAATTTTATCGTCCTGCTCTCTCTGCTGTCGTCGTGCTTCTTCTACTCGCTTTCTTTTCCTTTCCCTCTCATTTTTTTCTTCTTCTTCCCTCAGCCTTTTCCTTGCTATTGCATCAGCTTCCTTTTTCTTCTTTTCCTCTTCCTTCTTTTTCTTGTGATTTTCCAATTGTTTTGAATTTTCTTGCTCCAACCGTGCCCGCTCATGCTTCATTGCTTCCTTCCTCATCTTACGCTCGTTCTCTTTTTTCTCTTCCAGGCGTTTTGCAGCTTCAGCAGCTTCCAGAGCCTTCACTTTTACATCTCTCTTTCCTGTGGACAAACAGAAAAATCGTAATTACACCAGTAACTATCAAAAGGCAGCCTTGATCATGCACAAGCTTCATTTTGCATAATCAGAATTAGCATTCAGGAGAAAAACTGGGTGGGAGAAGTTTGTTTTACTGGTCAGAAATTCAGAATAAGCAAAGCTGGCTGGGAAATAACATGTTGAACCTTCAAGATTGAATTTTCTTTTGCTTGCAACAGATCATCACAAGGGAATCCAATTCTATGAAAGAAAACAACTATGCCTCAGCTGCAGGCAAGTTGGGGCTGCTTGGGACCAGGTATATGAATTTTCATGTTGCTCCATTTAAACTCGTCTCAATCCAATATTATCAAGATAAAAATAAAAAGCACTAAATTTTCTCTTATTTTCTACTGGCTATATCTAGCATATACATTTCTAATAGGAATCAGCATCTCCTAGAAAACTAAAACTTAATTCCAGCTATATGTTGCCACCTATTTAGAGCTTTTTCTTCCATTGTACTTGCGCTAGGTCCACATTGAACTCAGAGAAGTAAAGCATTTTCTAGTTTTTCAATCCTCATTTATGTTCCAGAAAGAATACAAACAACTTTAAACATTTTCACTCAAGTAAAGATTGTTTTTATCTTCAGCACAGCACAACCAAAATAAGCAGCTGAACAAAGTGTGGAAATTCTGAGAGAACTAAAGTAACATGCTATTCAGTTAGCAGAATAATGTAGGTGCTATTATTGCATAATCAAAGGAAAATTTGATATTGCTGTTGAATACTTTTCAAAATCTCAAAGCTCAGGTATAACATGCTCAAAGCATAGTAGAAGCATGATACTATATAGAAGAACACTGGAGATGCTACAATGACAACCAAAGGCCAATTAGCTAATACCACCGGACTTTTTAAGTTGGGGGGAGCGATAAGTTTCTAACCTCCAAAATAAACATCCAGGGAGTTCAAATTTATCGATGCAAAACACCACCAAAATTAATTGTGTAAATACCAAGTTAACAGAACTTAATTTACTTGTATCAATATCCTACTCTGCTAAGTTCAACCAAGACGGATACCATTTGATACTAACAAGCAGTCCTGCCACTACAGAGCATCAAGATTGTTACAAATCTTCTTTTATCTTTTTACCTTTTTTATAATGAAAATAGTTCCAATTTTTGCTGTAAAAGAAAAGAAGGAAAATTTACCTGTACATACAGCAGCTGCTTGTTTCTGTTGGACTAGTGGTATAAATGAAGTCACATTTGTGACAATGTTGTTATGACTTGGCCCTTTTTCTGAAAGATTCTGTCTCTCTCTCTTAAAACTGGATTTAGTTGATAGTTTTGGCCTACTAGACCTCCTAAGGGATTCCTTACCTTGTTTAATTCCTTTTGCACCCATCAAAGAAGTCTGTTTTACCTTTGCAGCACTCATATTTCTGAAGCTACTTCCAAGCTTTCTCTTGGCTTTATTATGATGCCCACTGCAGCTAACATCTGTATTGACAGAATCCAAACTTCCCCTTGCATGAGACCTCTCAGCTGCAGAGACTGAAGCAGGGGGATTCAGACATGAGTTAGATATTGATGCAAGTGGTAGTCTTTTGACATGACTTTTCACTACTGTTGAATCCAATTCATCACGGATTTTACCTGCCACATCTGCAGTCTCATTCTCCTCACTACTATTGGGATCCTCCTCAATTGGGAAACACATGAGCTCTGGGTTTAAGTTCAAACCCTTCTCTGAACTGCTAGAATGTGACGGGATCCTTTCCCAAAACTTTCCAACAGGAGACTGGTATTGATTTCCTGACCTCCCTCCAAATTGACATCCGTAAGAAGGTTGATAATCAGAACAAGGTATCTCCAGTTTAGAATCTTTCACTTCATCCATGCAGCTATCACTTGCCCTAACCTGTTTGTTGACATCCTCCTCCGACAAGAAGGTGCTCAGATCCAGATGCTCAAGAAGCCCATTAGGTAAAGATTGATATAGATTTTGAGCACGGTCAAACCCAAAAGAAGATGTGAAATGAGACAAGGGTGTATGTGCACTTGCTGATTTGCAGATCTGCTCCAGAATGCTCGCACGCTGAATGGTCGTCTCATAGTTGATCTCTAGCTGGGTAATATCTAATTCTCCACCTGCTGTTGAGGCATCTATAATGAAACCCTCAAGCACGGGCATTGATTGATCAGCATCAACGATATCCAAGTCTCTATTTTGTGGAGAAGAGCAAACAAAAGATTG
The DNA here is from genome assembly GCF_000226075.1 of Solanum tuberosum. Classification (NCBI taxonomy): domain Eukaryota; kingdom Viridiplantae; phylum Streptophyta; class Magnoliopsida; order Solanales; family Solanaceae; genus Solanum; species Solanum tuberosum. Next base: position 1,203,342 of record NW_006239000.1, read on the forward strand.
GGAATATAGGCTTTGTTCTCCAATATGAGATTTTCTCTCCAAACAAGTCAGGTTTTCAGGATGATCCAACTCAACATTCTTTTCAAGGTGCAGTGATTCTGGAATATCTTGTTCATCGGAGAACTTCTCAGCATTGGAAAGGAGTTCATGTTCTTCTCCTGTTTCCAGTTCCTTTTCAGCTGACTTTTGAAACAAACTTGAGACATGGGATACACGTAACAATTTGTCATCAGATGAGGAAGCAGATTCGGTGCTGTTATTTTGCTTTTCATAACATATCACATCCTGCAGATAAGTGACATGGCAGAAATTATGTCATAGGTGAAGCTAAGTTAAACCAGCTTGAGTCATTAAGTTAAATGATGAAAATATTGTATTAAGCAAAGATGAGACTTCCTTTTTCCTCTTCTCTTTCCAGCATAGAAAGGGTGTCTTTTATTCATAATACAAGGTGTGATACAAGGGTGTCTTTGATTCATAATACAAGGTGTGATACGGTTAATGACCCTGGCAGTGGCTCAGACTTAACAACTTCTCTCAAAAAGATCAAATTAGAATTGAAGAAAATTTGAGTCATCACACAACCTAAACACATTAGTTCGCCAAATGGACTTCCATGACAAGCAGAATTTTACATCCATGCAGTCATTAATTTGCCCAAGGGGTCACAATTGCCAAAAACAAACACACTAACAACAAGGATAGCTATTTTTCAGAGGATATGGTTATGGACATATTTTTGCAATAGTTCCATTTGTAGTGTGAAATGGAACTTGCAAAAAAGAAAAATGTTTCCCAGCTAAACAAATGGTAAAAGGGAATTGCAACAGGAAATTCCTACACACCCTAAACCTTGTCTTAAATTATTGTGTACACCAATGAAGTCTACTTGTGTACACAAAAGTATCTGTGCATCAACTTGAATATGCAAAGGAATAAATTAATTTTAAGTATTGTACCATTTCGTTTTGCAGCTTCCGCAAGGAACCAACTCCTTCTTTCAAAGGACAACTTTTCTTCTCAGGTATACCCATAGTAGAACTCTTGGCTCGGAAAGGTGTACCTTGCACAACATTGTCTGTCTTTCCTTGACTTGCGCTGAAGTTTAAGCTTACAGCATCCATCTGTGCCTGATAAAGCTTAGACATTTGAGAGCTTGGACAAACAGAAAAGCAGTTAGATTGGTTATCTTCAAGTCTTTTCCTCTTAACTTGTGGCCATGAATCCAGCTTAACAGATCTCAATCTTCGATCAAACAATGAGGACTCCCTCGCATTTTCAATTTCACTTGATACCGGAAGATCGAGATTATCTTCATCATTGGATCCAGATTGTTGTGGACTCCATGTAAGCATTTCATTCTCTTTTTGATAGGAATGCCTATCCGTATTGTGCTTACCATATGCATCTCCATGAGTATTTTCACCATCCAAACAAGATAAATTTGGATCATTTGGCATGCTAGGCTGTCTCTTTCCATCTGGGGAAATGGAAGTCAGATCTTCAAGTTCAAGTTCCTTCACCAAACAATCCTGGGAATCGCCAGTCAAAGTTGAGATGTGATGTGTAGCAGCAGTTTTAGTGTTGACAGCATATGAGGCAGGTAGACACTGAGTATTCCCGTCACAACTTTTACCTCCCTGTCCAGCCATGGGGGAAAAAGTTACAATGTTAGATAAGCAATGTGTAACTCTATATTGGTAAGCAAAAGTTGAGTTATATGTCAGCATAACATTGTTCTGCTTGGTTACCACCAACATTGTGTAGGTTCTGAGTGTTTACTACTTATAACAAATATAGACTACATAAAAGAGTTCATACAAGCAATATGTTGATTGAACTTAAACAACATAGGAGCATGTGCAAGTGCTTTTACTTCTGAAAAAAATGTTGTTGGCAAGAGAGCAGGTTTTATGCTCAAAGTGATTCTTCACGTACCATTTCATTTAGCAGCTTCGGCAATGAACCACTTCCTTCTTTCAAATGAAATTTTTTCTTCTCGGATATACTAACACTAGAACTCTTGGTTCTGAAAGGTGTATGTTCCACAACATTGTCTGTTTTTTCTTGACTTGTGTTGAAGTTTAAGCTTACAGTATCCACGTGTACCTGATAAAGCTTTGACGTTTGAGAGTTTGGACAAGCAGAAAAGCAGTTAGTTTGCCTATCTTCGACTTTTTTCCTATTAACTTGGGGCCATGAATCCATCTTAGCAGATCTGAATCTGTCATCAAACAAGGGCTCCCTTGTAGTCTCAAGTTTGTTTGATACGGAGAGATTGAGATTCTCATCATCATTCTGTCCAGATGGTAGGGAATCCCTGTCCATATCACACTTGACACATATATCTCCATAACTGTCTTCACCATTGAAACGGGATAAATTTGGATCATTTGGCGTGCAAGACCGTTTCTTTGCATCTGGGGAAATGGAAATTGGATCTTCAATGTCAAAGTTCTTCACCAAGCAATCCTGGGTATCTCCAGTCACCTTTTTAGTCAAACTTGAGATGTGAGGTGTAGTAGCAATTTTGGTGTTGGCAACATAAGATGTAGACAAACATTGAGCAGTCCTGTCACAACTGTTACCTCCCTGTCCAGCCATGGAGAAAAAATTCAACCTCAAATACACTTGAAAACAATGCTCAACTTTCTCTTGCTAATTAAATCTTGAGTTACGTGTCAGCAGAGCATTGTTCTGCCTGGGTACCACAAAAATTGTGTAAATTCTGTCTGTTTACTACTCTAAACAAAAATAGACTAAATCAAAGATCCAAGAAATTCATATGAGGAATAGATTGATTGAACTTGCTAATAAAGGAGCACACATTGGTGATTTTCCTTCTGAAATAGAAGGTCATCTTGCAAGAAAATTAGGTCCTAAACTCAAACAGCCTCTTCATGAAGCAGCCAAAAGAGGGTGCATCCACCCTCTATTACAAAGAAATAGGTCAACCATCTGCCCTTTGTCCACTTGGCTAAATATTGAAAAGGATCCAAGGTGTGCCAGGAAATAGAATAACAAGTTCCTATGACTTACTGGAGATCCCAAAACTGTGAATGCCAAAAATAATGGTAGTACCACTATTAATTTCAAATATGAATTGTATAACTTTGTGTATCAGCCAGCTACAAATATGGCATGAGTGTAAGTTTTAATCACGCTATGACATGGATACTCTCTTTCAAAATCTTAAGTATGTCATTTGCATTCAGCAAACCCAACAAGCTTATAACTGAACATAATTTCAAAGAAATGACAAGGAAAAGACGAACTTATCAAAACTTTCTGGCACAACAACCACCTAAAGGCTTTATCGGTAGTAGATGATTCTCTTCCAAATTATTACAAGAATGATTTAAGTGACTTCATCAAATATTTGAAGATTTTCCCAGACATCATGGTTATAAAGAACAACAGATATTTGAAGCTTTTCAGAATCTGCAGGCATCCAAATTCAGCAAAGTAAAACATATATGCCTACTGAAATACATAGAGTTTTAAACTTAGGAGTACCTAAAACTTTATAAATGTCACTAGATTATATGTCGAGCTATTTTGCAGATCTTTAATGTCAAATCAAGAGATTCATGCAGTCATGCACCAGAAAACTGTTAATACACTCCAAGATATCCTAAAAATAGATAGTGAAGTGTAAAAATGAAGACATAATAGATATTAGGAACATATTACTTTGCCACACAGTTGTATAGTATCGCCAAAAGAGGATGCATGTAAGACAAACATATGTGTGTAACATACCACTTCAACGTTATCTACCATTGAATTATATGATTCCTTCAGATTTAGTTCAATGTTAGTATCTGCATCATGATGACCAACATCATTTGACAGTGTCTCATCATCATGCAGATAAGAAGATTGCCGTGAACATTGTCCGCCCCTTGACTCATCTTTAGTATCCCTTGATGCATGATGTTCATCCATATCCAAGGCACACCCATTCATTACGGTACTGGCAGCCTCTCTGATTGTCGTAGAAAATGAACTCCCTGGAACTTCGCTACACTTATTTGAAATTTCTCGCTCAAGTGTTAACTGTTCCCTAGAGATTCTGTTATCTACAGGACTACCAGATATCTTCTTTTCTGAGGTTGGTTCTGGTGAGGTATTGGAAATTACATCTGTTGATTTTGTGCTCTTCTCCTCAAAGTTAAGAGTAAAGGTCATCTTCAGGTTACACTCTTCTGTGTCATCAAAGTCGAGTTGCTTTGGTTTTACAGGCATAAAACAATCATGTGGAGGATTGGCAACCAGATGTTCCACTCCCACTTTTGGTTTAGAATTGCCAGTTCTAGACCTACAAGTAGGAGATCCTTCCATCACAGCTTCAGTGTTACCTTGCTTATTATGAGTCTCATTGTTATCAGAGGAAGGAGTGACTGATTTACTGCCAGTTGGACAATGAGTGTCGTAATTTTCATGCGAAGACTTCTCTGAATCAGCAGACATGGAACCCGCACCACCAGAACCAGCAACAGTGGAAGTATCAATAGGCTCTGCTATGACTTCATTGCCCATGTTACTTTGTGTCTTTGGGCTCTTATGATCCAATATTAGAGAAGGTTTAGCTGATTTCAAAGAATCAAGATTGGTAAATAACACTGCCGATGATCCACCAATTGCTGGGGCAAAAACATCAGTGCTCACCCTATCTGAAAATGTGGATATAGTGGCATGCGAATCATCACCCGGACAAGGCAATTTTGGGGCCATACTCCTGGATCTTGTGATTCTACCACAATAACTACCACTCTTCTTCTTAGTCTCTTGGTGGCTTTTGACTATTGGTTTGTGAATATTAGATGTATTAGCCACTTCCAATGACCTACCTGACACACAACCTACAGAGCATGCTTGGGTATGATCATCTTTCTGAACTACATCAGCAGAACCATCCACTTTAAGAGAATCATTTATACAGTTTAGTTGTTTGCAATTACTTCTGGACCTCGTGACTCTATTTACTTCAATCCCCTCATGCTGGTGTACTTCTACAAATTCCGTTAACTTGCTGACTTCAGTACCAACAGGAAAAGATTCTGGCTGGTTGTCTGGCTTGTCTGAAAATTTATTTAGTTGAGAAGCAGACAAACTGATACCTGTGGCAGCAAAATTGCAACTATGTTTGTGTGTTGAATGACCTTTCTGAGCTGTAGCAAAAGAGTTATCTACTTCTGTTGTATGACTTCTCTCAGCAACATCAGTCAAGCTATCTACTTCCACATAATGATTAACACCCACAAGACACTTGGTAGATGCTTTATGCTTCGAATTTTCACCCATCTGTAAATTGATCTCTCTTTCTTCTTCATGAGTTCTTTCAGCTGATTCCCTAAATCCACCACTACTACTACTAACTACACAAGGTTCAGACAATTTTTGTGACTCGTTATTGTGATCAACTTGTTCAGAAGTAGAAAGGCCAATCCCTATAGGAGTAACAACACATTTTTTCTGCCGACTGGAGCAGTCCTTTGCTTCTGTTTGTGCACTATTTCGAAGCTGAAGAGCCTTTTGTCGAGACTTAGACCTCTGAATTCTAGCTAGCGACAAGTCTAAATCATTAAAATTGTTCAGGACTATTGCATCTGTCTGATCTAGGGGAGAGTTAACACTTACATCAGGCTCAGGAACAGTATTCAGAGCACATTCCTGGTTATTATCAGGATCTACAGCTGTATTAGCAGACCCATCTTCAGGGTGAAAACTTTTGTTGGTAACATGAACCTCCAAGAATTCCCCCTGAGACATTTCTTCATTGTCATCTCTGACAACTGGCCTCTTGATCAATGAGCAACGAGCACTAGCTTGGCGCACAGTAGGTGGCCGTGGGATTTTTACAGAAATCAGCTGTTCTTTGTTCAGCTCTGGCAAAAAAAAAGAGAGAGATATCATTTAAGCGCTTGTTCAACAAAACAGAACATGAAATTATTGAAGCATAGAAAATGGCAATTGAAAACTTCAAACTTAAATTTGTTGAGGAAAAAGGAGACACATTTTGGATAAAACATGAATTTGAAAACCAAACAGATGACAAAGAGTATATAAACAAGAACATTTTCCCCGTATCAGACACTAGAAAAAGGAGAGAGTGAAAAAACATGAAAATCCTTAACTCTCTGCTGTTCAAACTTCAAAATTTCGACTTTTGACAGATAAATGAGAATGCGGATGTATACAAACAAGCAAGTTTTCCTACACGCAAGGGTGTGACCTAGTGGCCAATGAAAGTCTCTAGTTCACAAAATTACTAGGTGATTTCTTCTCATATGTCTTAGCCTTGGTGGACAAAGTTACCTAGTATTTGTTGCCGTGCGAGATGACAAGTATCCTGTGGAATCAGTCGAGGTGCAAAAAAGCTGGCTCAGACATCACAATTATCCCCAAAAAAAACAAGTTTTCCTCTATCAGTCACATTCAGCGGGTGCTGAGTACCACTGCACACACTAAGCATATTTTTAAGAAATATTTAACTATGTATTTGACCTGCATCCTACAATTGCATGCACCTAACGTAAGACCGGAACCCTAGAACACTTGGAACAACAGAAATTGGCGAAAATAACAAGCAAAAGCTTGAAATGAAGAATTACCTTTGGGATTTGAAGACTGCTGGGAATTTAAGAGCCATGGAGGAGGATTAATTCCTTGGATTTTACATTTAGTAGCGAGGTGTTGACTATACCGGTCAGTATGTTGCTTAACTAGTTCGATGATCTTATGCTTTCTCTCGAAGATTTCTACGAACAGATCCTCCACCGTCGACATTTCAATCAAAAGGACACCGTATCACCGTCGTATCTACGCCGTCCGGCGACTCTGCATCTGCACGGGGAGGAGGAGGAATGGGAGTGTAGGGATAGTGAACGTTGAGGAAGAGGAATGGCAGAGATCAATTTGGGTTGAGCGGGGATTTAGGCATTTTCAAATTTTTTGACCCAAAACGACGACGTTTGCTCAAATTTCCTAAGAAATTTTTTTCCTAGGCTTGTTGATACTTTATTTAAAATCAAATTGATTTGGGTTTGAATTTTCGTTTGACGTATAATTTAGTTGATCATATTAAGGGTGAAATATTAGTATTGATTCATGTGATATGATTGGATTTTTATTTTAAATATATGACTCAAATATATTTAATTTTGAATCAATTAAATATGTTTTTTATTGCTTAATGTTAACAAAATATGTTAGATTTATAATGTGTAGCTTCAAATGAGTAACATTTCAAGTTTAATATAATACCTTCAAAAATGTATGATTATTTACCAGCAAATGTATGAGAATTTCATATTTTAAGTCACATCTATCCTTTGAGATTTCTGTTTAAAAAAAAGAAAAAAAAATTATAAATAGCATTTAACAATTTGTGGTTGATGAGTTATACTTTTTAATTATTATTTATCAAATGTATTCAAAACGTGAATATAAGTTGTATTTATAATTTGCACATTTAGAATGTATTTTTCATTTGTTCTTTTTAAAAACACATTCTTACATGCAATATCTGAATTGCATATGTCAATACAATCTTTAAGTCGTGTGACTACAAATAGTTGTAAATTAGCATATGTTATTCTGTTTTATAAAATGTATTTATTGAGTGTAACTTACTTAAAATTATTCTCACTTTCATATTTAGTTATTGTGATTTATAAGTCTCATATGTCAATATCAACGTATAAATCCTATGCAATTGAATTTATAAGGCATGTCCATAAGTTTGATTTATAAATCTTATATGCAATTGAATTTACAAAAGCATGTTTATAAGTTGATTTATAAGTTTATTCTATGTCAAAATAAATATATATTATATTGTTAGCAATCTGTCATAAATCTACCTCTCAATTATGGAGAATAAAACAAACTCACTATTTATTTAAATTTGATCTTGGATATATCATTATCGTTGATTGCCTAAAATTGTATTCATAATTTATGAAATTCACTTTATACCCCTTCAAGTGTTAAATTTTAAGATTATCTATTTTTTATCAATCAATTATTTACGAAGCTCTATTTTTGAGTATATGTTATTATTGTTTTTAAAAATAAGAAGGAGAAAAGAAAAACTTTCTCTTTTGGTTTGCTTTTTTTGTGCCCTTTTAATTTCTATTGAGATATTCAACAATCTCTAACCATTAAATTTAGGGATAATTTCACAAACATGCCTTCAAATTTATTTATTTTTGTAAAAATTGTTTTATCCTATTTTTTCAATAAAAATAATTACACTTGGACCAATTTATCCTTTCTAATATTCTCTTTTATTTTAGTCCCATGTGCCGTCCCTTCTCCACGTCTCAACGGCTGACCGGCGACCAGTGACCCGGCGACCGGCGGAACAACTAGAAAGTTCCCAGCCTATTTTACACGCAGGCCATATTCGTCGTGGTTATTTATATCCTCAGAAGCAGTCGCCGTGGAAAATACTCTTCACCAGCAACATGTCTAGTAAGTACTCAATTTACTTGTCTACAATTATTCTCCTTTAATTGATTGATGTTTCCAATTTTGAGTTTTTTTTTGGTAAAAAGTGTGCGATTAAGAAATTATACTGGATAGTGGAATAGAGAATGGTGATATTCATGTAAAATATTGCTCCTTTACCATGTTAGAGGCAGTGATTTAATTTAAGCCATCAATATTCATATTAGCTTTTATTTAAAATTAATTTCAGTATTCGTGGTAAAAAAGGTTGATTTCAGTATAAAGTGAGTTTTCATTCACTGATTAGCAAAAGGAAAAAGCATGAATGGAGACTGGATTGGGAAGAGGTGGTTAGAAAGTACTTGGTGCAGTGTCAGCTTAACGAAGACATGACTTTAGAGATAGGAGGTTATGGAAGACATAATTTAAGTTAGTAGTGCTTTGTCTTGCAATCCGCTCATACTAGTAGTCATAGTATTGTTCATGTAGTTTCTTGTCATTCTATTGCTATTGTTATAGGTTGTTTTTTGTAGTTTGATTATCGTAGTATTTTGTTTTATTATGCTTTCACTTCCGTTGCCTTTTTTCACGAGTACTTTGGACTGTTTTTCCGTGAGCCTATGATCTATTGAATATAACCTATCTACATCTAAGGTAAGGGTAATGTTTGCGTACATCACACCCTTCCTAGACCTCACTTTGTGGGACCACACTGGGTATGTTTGTTGTTGCTGCTGTAAAGTATGTGCTATGACTAGCAGATGTGAGTCCGCATTTTTGGTTGTTGATTCTGCTCTAAACCGAACCGACCAGTTGTTTTCTTGCTAACCATTCTGTTTAAATTCATAGGTAAGACCGATATTGCTTTACCGCTGGATAAGTTGTCTTTGGATTTAATAAAACATATGGAGGGGCAACTAAGTCCTGAAAGGAGGTAAGTTTAGTATGTGATCTTGGACTAGCCTTTCTACATTAGTTTTTAGTGTGGACTAGCGTTTGATTCATGGTTGGCTCACTTGTTTTATAATGCCCATTTGCCTTTCATTCTTTAGAGCTGCCAATTTACAATTGTCATGAATTGTGCTTGTTTATGACAGGATCTGATTTTAAGCTTCCAAAATGGTAGTTTTCACTTTCATTTTTTTTTAAATGTACTGTTATTTATGCTGGGAAGGGGCATATGTCAATCACCATAATGGACAAGCTTATTACAAGGAAGCAAAGTTGAGTGGTTTCCAAGTCTACTTTCCAATGTGGAGACTCTCACAACTGAATTAGTGTTGTAATACTTCCGTGGTATATTGAAAGGCATAAATAAAAAAGTGAAAAAAAGCAAGACCTGAATATACATACTTGCCAACGTAGTTAGCTTTATTATGGATTTTATTATATTATTTATTCTTTACCCTTCTTCCTCTGATTCGATCCCTGCTGTAGATACTTGCTAACTCTCTCTCTCTTCTTACTAGGAAAAGGACATATGTAGTTCTTGTATCAACAGGAAGTTTCAATCCTCCAACTTATATGCACTTGCGCTGTTTTGGTAAGTACTATCCAACCTCTACTACGTTTCCCCCGCTGAGCTTTTTTCTTCCTTTTATCCCTTTATTCTCCATTAGGGGAGGGAGGGAGGGTTGTGGGACTGAAGGAGGTGTATTTGCGTGTGTGCCAAAGAGAAGAATCTTCCATATTTTTCTTCTATTTAGATGAAAGCAACAAGCCATGTATAGTCTTAAGTCCTCCAGCACATAAGCTGCTCAGAGTTAATATGTTGTTAGAATATGAAATTCATTTAATCTGTTTATTGGATGTTGCTAAACTTTTGGCGATATTAATTCAGAGTTGGCAAGAGATGCATTGACTTCAGAAGGAATTTGTGTGATTGGAGGTTACATGTCACCTGTAAATGATGCATATAAGAAGAAGGTATTTAGCATATCTCCAGCACTGCAGCTGCTAAAAATGTGTAATTGGAAAGGGTAATTAAAAGAAAACATGTACAACTAGCTTTGCTATATAATCACTTTCTTCTGATCCATCTCATTTTGCATTATGAATCTTAGTCTATGTTGTTTCTGGTCTGGGACCTGAAATTTGTTTATACTAGTGCATCCTGTTCTTAGTCATGAGGTTTTGTTTCTTACTTTCTTTATCATTTATACTGGTCAAATATATATTATTATAAGAAATTGAACATGCTTTATATCTTGTGTCGATGTTACTGACACGCAGAAAAAGATCTTCCTAATTTATTTGCTCCTCATTTTTGCAGAATCTTATATCTGCGGAGCATCGTGTTGCAATGTGCCAGTTAGCCTGTAAAAGCTCAGAATTTGTTATGACAGATACCTGGGAGGTCTCTCTCTCTATCTATTCATCTCTTTCTCCTCCTCCTCCTCCCCTCCAAAAAAAAATATATCCCCAAAATCTCCCTTTTCAGTGTGAGTAATAAGGTCCTACTTGGTATGATTGCATAGCCTAGTTTTATATTTGATGTATTTACACCATTGCTGCAGTCTGGGATAAACTAACTTTCCTTAATCCTGTCAATGATTTTTCTTGAATTTTTTGTGCAGGCAAGTCAGGATAGCTATCAACGAACATTGACAGTTCTCTCCAGAATAAAAACTGCTATCAGTGGTGGAAGTTTGACATCCACCGGTAAGATCCGCAGCTGCCTTAAGTTGATCTGTGTTGGAATAGTGTTGATAGGAATTTATGGCCAATGGTTAATAAGAAACTTGCAATCTTCCCGAAACCATTTTATTTCTTTGTGATAAAGATTCTTTCATTCCTATGGCTTTAGTGAAAGAAAATTTCATTTACCCCTTCCAACCTCCCTCCCCTCACCTCTGCAGATCTTCCTTTCCCGCGAACTGGTGGGTTTCATCTCCAAGTTCTAGCTCGCAATTATTCCCCTTGGATGGTGTTAGACTTGGTAGTTGATTTAAGCGAGGGAACAAAGACTAATGTAGCAGCAGGTTAACTGGCGATAATGTTAAAAACCTAGGGGTAGTTGCATGCTTAGTATATATATTTTGGCTGTTACTAACTTATAGTTGAAGGAAAAGTAAGAAGAAACTATTTTCCCACAAATATTAGAAAATGAATGAAAGTGAACCAAACTGGAAAGAGAAGAAAGTGATTTAGGTATTGAAGCCTAGTTTCATCATTGTCTAAATCTCTGAGCGATTAGTTAATAGATCACTGTGCAGTTCATTTCTCTTGTGGAGGTATCTTTATTGTGTACTGATGTGTACTTTCTCAGTTTCTTTTTTTTTTAAAAAAAGAGAGATCAATTCTCAGCTTCAAATTGGATGTCATATTCTCCATTCGATTCTTTCAATTTGATGTTCAGTTTGTAGAATTGAATATTTTCACTTATTATATACTATGATTGCAAATTCAGTAACTCCTACTTTACAGGTCAATTGAGCAACCGTAGTCCATCACCCTACTTGTCCGACTTACCGTAAATCAATGTGCATGTTAGTTACTACCTAATAAACTACTTATTACTTGGTCACTATGCAACCCTAAGAAACTGTGCAAAAGTGAACATGCCATTCTATCTGTAAGGGAGGGAATAATTGGTTAACATTTTAAATTTGTATTATCTATCCAAGTGAAATTGTTTTAAAGCTATTGTAGATTACGAAGTTCCATTCAAGTTCTAAACACTGGTTATTTTTCTCGCAGATGACCTCATGGTTATGCTAGTATGTGGTTCTGATCTGCTAGAATCTTTCAGCACACCTGGTGTTTGGATACCTGAGCAGGTAAAGTGAAATACCTCCTTCACGTTGCACTATAGTTATGCAATATGTTCATATGTTGATTTTCTAGGTCAGGGCCATATGTAGAGACTTCGGCTTGGTTTGTGTCCGAAGAGATGGCCAGGATGTTGAAAAAATCATCACCGGTGATGAAATTTTGAATGAATATAAGGTAACTTCGTTAAGAACTCCATATCCTAGTCCCTTGTTCTCTCATTTCAGATGATTGACTGTTGTACAGCGTCACTAGTAGTAGTAAACATTATTGAAATGTTAGCATGCCAAAATTCATCGACAGCTTCACACTTCCCATCCTCTTTTATTTGTCGAAGAGACGTGTAATATACAGTGTACTAATGTAAAATTGCAGAAGAATATCCGAGTCGTGGATGAAGTAGTACCAAATGGAATCAGTTCAACGGGACTAAGGTAAAAAATCATCAATCTGACTAGCTAGAATGACATGCAATGAATCTTGGATAAAAATGGTGGACAAGCTAACTTTTCATTCTCATGTCAGGGACTGCATCTCAAAAGGGTTATCAGTGAAATACTTGACAGCCGATGAAGTAATTGATTATATCAAACAACACAATCTTTATAGAGGGCAATGATCCAACAACTGAGTCCAATTGTAACTTTTTTTTTTTTGTTGTAAAATAAGTGCAAGTACATATCCTGCTTCATGTGATTAAGAACACAAAAAAAACCCAAGATTTCACTAAAAGTGCATCTATATATGAAGCGTCCACTTGGGACTTCACTAGATATGTTGTTGTTGTTGTTCCATGGTTATAAATAAACCATGATTGCCTACTTGCTTGCTATGGTTGTTAGGACTCTTCAAAATGTCTCACTAGATGCATGACAACGGATCTTCCAAAAATGTAATAGTGCATTTTTGAGGATCAAATACAGGTACGACAACATTTAAGAAAAGTCCTGAACAACCATAGCTCAATTCTTTTCACAAGAAGAAGAAAGTGAGACTATTAGCATCATACAACAAACACAAGGAAATTATAAACACACACATATATTTATTACACAAAACACAGGTAGCTTACTAGTACATAACATAAAGTTTTTAACAAGGATAAAACACAGGTGGCTTATTAGTACATAAACATAGAGTTGTTAACAAGGAAACTTAAAAACACATACAAACTTGAAAACACAAACAAGAAACTGAAACATACTGTTACTCCAGATAGAGTTCAAACGATATAACATACTTAAAACATTATTATTTTCGCAACGCTACGCCACCTGCTTGTTCACATCATCAGTCTACTGCCTCCACTGTCCAAATGGATAAGCAGGCGCAACAGTTGAAGAAGATGACTCAGAAGGACTACCATCGTTCCCCACCGCCATCTCAAAGTCCCTGTAAATTTAGAGGCGGTAAAATCAATTCGTGTTTAACATTATTTATTCAAGATCACTCATTTTCAAAGTCACTCATTTACCTGGAAGTTACCAAGGCAGCAGTAACAGGATCATAAAACAGCACATTTGGTGGAAAATACGGGTACGGATAACCCGGGATGGGTTCAATAGGCAAAATTGGATGTGGTGCAGCGAGTGACGCGAAAGTTAATTCACAATTGGGCTTGCGTACGTTGAAATAACTCACTTGATTATATTCACGATACCTGTTGAGGTATTGGGCTAAAAGCCCAGCATGGTTAGTTAGGCCCATTTTGTTCATGGCCCAAAGAATATCCTCAGCTGTCACAGTCTTTCGTTGCTCCTTATTGCAACGTTCCTTAGCTTTTTTTGTGATACGATTGATGTAGTAGCTCCCTAATTTTTGGACAGACTCTTTCGATCCATCGTTGATTTTCGCGTTCGTTGGAAGAATACCACGCATGATTCTCGTCACATTCGCCATGGGGAGCTGCACTTTCAGTAGACGCTGAGCTAGCTGATCCACTTCTGTGTTGACGTTGGTGTCGTTTGCACCTTACATACCAAAAAATAAGTGTCTATAAGCTTATAGTAATATGAAATATTAAAGTGTCGTAAACATAAACACTTAAACTATGTTTAATTAAGACATTTATTGATTACAAGATTTTAGCTATATATGAGCTTAAGATAAAGGAAAATGTTAATTGGATCATATATGACTCAATCAATATGAGTATTAAAATGGTAGAAGGACATAATTAATTTTTGGACATGAAGTATATATATGAGATATTTGCTCTAGATTAGTATTTAAGATTAAAAAATGAAAAAATATATATTTAAGAAGCGTGTGTACACTTGCCTGAAGATAGCACGTGATACCAATTGAGTTTTAAAAAAAAATCTCGTAAACCGTTAAATCGATTAGTTCACGCGCTATCTTCAAGCAAGTGTACACGCGCCTTTTGATTTTTATTGTTGTGCTTGTATAGATAATTTGAAACGTGATCGTTGACATGAAGCAAGAATCTTAGATCATATAAGTAATAAAAGTACTACCAAAAATTCCGACCGAATACGTTAATTTAGTTTGGAATTAATTTCAATCTAAATATAATAAAGTACGAAAAAGAATCTCGATAATGTAAATTATTATAGTACGGAGATAAAATCAATTTAAATATCATGCATTTATGTTAATAAAGTACGAAAAAGAATATCGATTAATAAATTAACATAGCACAAAACTAATATCAATATAAACATCAATATGCTAAATTAATTTCATTTTTCTCATTTGCTTTTTTTCAAGAATTATGTGATGCTAAAAAAAAATTCATTCGGTGTTCCAAGCCACGTTAAAGTTCCTGCTAAACTTAAATTACATATTGTTGGGCCTATTCGGAGTGACGCTCCCAGTAATGCCAAAAATTTAGTCTTTCATGTTTAAGAGGCTTTTTTTTTTTGTTTGTTTTTGTAAGAAAAAGACGAAAAAAAGTAACTGAAACAAAGACTTTAATAAGCCTCCCAAGGATACAAACAAATAGTTTTTTTTTTTAAAAAAAAATCATAAAATAAAAGAAATAAAACGTTACTGTAGAAAACATGAATTTTGTGGTACCTCAAAGCCCAAAAAAAAAAAAAAGAGATGAACACACGTTTTGACAATATTGTTGATGAAACAATTTTTTTAATTATGGTTTAGAAAATTACAAAACTTTCAATTTTTGAAAGGTAAATTCATGAGAAAAAATGTTAACAATCACAAGAATTTGGTATATTAAATCAACACATACTAAATTATCAATAAGAAATTTTTTTGCAGTAGAATAGAAGAAAATTTAATGGTTTAGACGCAGTAAATAAATAAATGACAATCATAGTTGGTTTTATTTATTTACTCATAATTTGGTTAGTGGTATGATCGATCTCATTGATAGATATTAAGTTTTTGAAAAGGTTAAATTCACAAAATAAAAAGAGAAGAAATAATTGATATATGATCAAACACACGGTAAATTTAGAATTCAAACTTTTTTTTCTTTTTGTTTTCTTGACCATGTAAATTTAGGACTCAAAAATTTATTAATGGCAAAAAACAAGAAAATTAAGTTGTTTTGACCCAAAATAAGAGGAGAAAAAAAAATAGCTACGAAAATCATAGTTAGTAAAAAAGAAAGAAGCGTTCAACCGCTTGACGGTAATCAATTTTTCATTTACTCATGATCTAGATGATACGCTAAATTTTTGTAAAGTAAAATTTGTTAGAAAAAAGAAAGAAGAATTTTTTGATATATGATCAACACAACATATACAAAATTCAACCTTCTTCCTTTTTTTTCCCTTCTCACTTTGTTTTTTTTTTTTTATAAAAAAATAAGAATTAAATCATATAGAATTATCAATCCAAAATTTATTAGGGCAGAAAACAAGAAAATTAAGTGGTTTAGGCCGAAAAGAAAGAGAGAAAAAAGCAACCACAATCATTATCGTCTTTTAAAAAAAATTAACTCAGATTTGATATGCAGGTCGATACATTCATAAGACATTAAATTTAAAAAAAAAAAAAAATCAGGTAAGAAAAAGGTGAATAGATTATAAAATTTTGAAAACTGAATATGCACATAACACATATCAAATTCAACCTTTTCTCTTGGTCATGGAAACAAAATTATCAAGTTAATTAAACCTTAAATCATAGAAAACAAGAAAACGAAGTGTTAAGGCAAAACAACAACAACAACACCAGCACTGTTAATATTTTATTTAGTCTCATTGATCGATCTAATCACATATGAGACATTCAGTTTTTTTAGAACATAAATTCATGATCGAAGGAAAGAGTGAAAAAATTATCTGAACTTGAAGAAGAAAACAAGAAAATTAAGTGGTTTAGGTCGAAAAAAAAGAAGAGAAAAGATGAAACCACAATCATTATCATTTTTTTTAAAAAAATCAAGTCGTGATTTGATTTGCAGGTGATACATTGGTAAGACATTAAATTTTTGAAAAGATAAAATCTAGTAGGAAAAAAGTGAAATGATTATAAAAAATTGAGAAGTGATATACACAGAACACATACAAAACTCAACATTTTTTTGGTCATGTAAATAAATTTATCAAGTCAGACCTTGAATCGTAGAAAACAAGAAAATGAAGTGTTTAGGCAAATCAACAACAATAACACCGCTAATTTTTGATGTAATCTCATCGATCGATCTAATCACACACGAGACATTCAATTTTTTTGAAACATAAATTCACGATAGAAGAAAAGAGTGAAAAAATTACCTGAAGTTGGAGCATGATTCATGTTTTTCCTCCCACTCATTTTCTCAACTTAGGTATTTTCAATCTATTTTAGTCTTTTTATTTGTGAGTGGTGTGGTTTCAGTTGTTACTCATTACTTAAGTTTATATAATCCCTTATTAACAACTTTTTCTACCACCTGGACAATTTTATTTTATTTTAATTTAATTTTATTTATTTATTTTTAATAATACCCCACTTTCACTTTTTCGATGTTCTTTTGGTGTTCTTTAATTTACTCATTTTCTTAACTTAGGTATTTTCAATTTATTTTAGTCTTTTTATTTTTGAGTGGTGTGGTTTCAGTTGTTACTCAGTGCTTAAGTTTATATAATCTCTTATTAACAACTTTTTCTTCTACATGGACAATTTTATTTTATTTTATTTTAATTTAATTTATTTTTAATCATACACCACTTTCACTTTTTTGATGTTCTTTAATTTACTCATTTTCTTAACTTAGGTATTTTCAATTTATTTTAGTCTTTTTATTTTTGAGTGGTGTGGTTTCAGTTGTTACTCAATACTTAAGTTTATATAATCTCTTATTAACAACTTTTTCTTCCACCTGGACAATTTTATTTTATTTTTAATCATACCCCACTTTCACTTTTTCGATGTTCTTTTGGTGTTCTTCAATTTACTCATTTTCTTAAGTATTTTCAATTTATTATAGTCTTTATTTTTGAGTGGTGTGGTTTCAGTTGTTACTCAGTGCTTAAGTTTATATAATCTCTTATTAACAACTTTTTCTTCCGCCTGGACAATTTTATTTTATTTTAATTTAATTTAATTTAATTTATTTATTTTTAATCATACCCCACTTTCACTTTTTCGATGTTCTTTTGATTTTTTTAATTTACTCATTTTCTTAACTTAGGTATTTTCAATTTATTTTAGTCTTTTTATTTTTGAGTGGTGTGGTTTCAGTTGTTACTCATTACTTAAGTTTATATAATCCCTTATTAACAACTTTTTCTACCACCTGGACAATTTTATTTTATTTTATTTTAATTTAATTTAATTTAATTTATTTATTTTTAATCATACCCCACTTTCACTTTTTCGATGTTCTTTTGATTTTTTTAATTTACTCATTTTCTTAACTTAGGTATTTTCAATTTATTTTAGTCTTTTTATTTTTGAGTGGTGTGATTTCAGTTGTTACTCAGTACTTAAGTTTATATAATCTCTTATTAACAACTTTATTTTTCACCTGGACAATTTTATTTTATTTTATTTATTTATTTTTAATCATACCCCACTTTTACTTTTTTGATGTTTCTTTTGGTGTTCTTTAATTTGTTACGCTCGGCATGTTTACTAATAGTGACACCAAAGCAATAAAAACGTCCTTCCAAAATGAATAATGATATTATTTCATGAATTTGCTCAAACCTTCTTTTTTTTTTTATTGCATATATGCAAAGAAAACTCTTATCTAAAATTATTTTATATTTGATTTCGAGGCCGATCGGTGTTTGATATACATTTTAGAGTCTCGATTGATTTTGATTCGCATTGCATAATGCTTATTAATTAAAGGAAAAAATGCTCCACATCAGGAACTTCTTATCATTCTCATGTTCAGATAACAAATCTTAGATCTCTGATTAGGATAAAATTAAGAATCCTATGAACAATGACGTAGCCACAAATAATGAAGGATATGGTCAGTTGAATATCTTTCACTGAGAAATTATAGATTGTGTAAGTAGAAAATTATACTAAGGGTTACTGTTCGATATGACGAATGATGTTTTTCAAGAAAAATGTTTGTGAGGAAAATAAGTGAGTTTTCTTATTTATTTTCTTAAATTTGATACGTAATCGAATATAATATTATCTTAAAACATTTAATCTAGACAAAATCCTATGAAATGTGGAGGTGGGGGTCGGTGTATAGGGGGGGGATTAATGAGGTGTGTCGTAGGGTAAGGAGGTATAATCAGTGAAATGTAACTCGCGGAACTTGTTTTTCCTATTTCTACTAGGAAAAATATGTCTTCATTTTAAAAAAAAAATATTTTCTTAGAAAAAATATATTTTTTAAATTATGATCAACCAAACATGATTATTTTTTAAAAAATATTTTTCTTCGTACTAAACACACCCTAAGTATACATGCGCCACATGTGCATATACCAAGTTTTGTTAATTTAACTCCACGAGAATTTAGTGATAAAACAAGTGATTATTAGGAAACCAAATCTTATACTTCATATTATTCAATAATTGAAGTGTTAGTATAATCACTAAATTCTATACACCAAATTTAGATGTTAATTAAAATTTTGGATCCAATATTTATAATACTATGACTTAGTTTATTATATAAAACTTTCTTGAGTTAAATTACAGTACTTATACACATATAATATGACTTAATTTAAGATATACACTTATGTATTTAAAGTCAAAGACTTATTATACCTTGATCATGAAACCATTATTGCTATAGCTTCTATATTTGTTTTTGAAATTTGTGTTTTTTTGGCAAATGTTTTAAGAACATATTTTTTCTGCTAGCTAGTATATATTGATCAGTATGGGATACTACTATATTACAAAACAATATAACAACACCAATAATAATAATAACAATAATTATGATCATATAGTCAATATAATCTCATACAGTAAGATATCATAATCAGTATTCCATACAGTACTGTATATAGATCTTTCCTCTGTTTTATAAGTAAAGAGGTTATTTCTGATTAAAGAATGCTACTATATTTAGTTTACTTAAAAGTTAATAAGCTTCTAAAAAAGTTACATTCATGTTTTATTTAACATCATATACAAATTAAGAAAGACTTAACTGAACGATTTGTATTATTTTCATGCTAGATTAACTTAACCTGTAAAAATTCTCAACAATATAAGTTAAAATAGTATGCAGTAAAAATATCAGTCACGTGGACTAACATATTGTAGAGTTCGCGCTCTTAAAGCAATTAACACGCGCCCCCGATTTTTTTTTTTTTATGATGTGCTCATGTAGATAATTTGAAAACCTAATCGTTGACATGAAGCAAGAATCTCGATCGTATTAATTAATTTAGTATATATGAAATAAAATTAAAATCAATTTAAATATAAGTAGATTAAGTTAATAAAGTATGAAAAAGAATCTTAACTGCATAAGTTAGTATCATAAGAAGATGAAATCCAAGTTAAGTATCATCATGTTAAGTTATAAAAGGTTGATCGTACAAATTAACCAATACATATTGATGAAACATCAGTGATGTAAAAGGTTAATAAAACAAAATTTATTCGATATTAAAACTTAAAAGGTCATATCTATTAGGAGTAATGTTAATGTGCAACCAATTATGTAATATTAGGCAATTATTTTGATTTCAAACTTAGAATTGAAGAATTTCATGCTATCATTAGTGATAGTATATAAGTCTAAGATTTAAACACATTATTAATTATAAATATTTTTTTATACTATCAAATTATTCAAAAAATAGTATAGATAAACCTTTTATATATGAAATTGATGATATAAAAATTATTTAAACTATAGTGTATTTATTACTTAAACTCATACTCTTCTATTTTGATCATCTTTAATATTTTTACTATCAATAAATTTTTTTCTTTAATATTTTTATCATAGCTTTTTACGCTTAAGTTCCTCTTTATACGATATTCTGAAAAATCGATTGAGGGTCAATCGAAAATAATTTCTTTACAGATTAAAAATAGTGATAAAATATATGCATAGTTTATCTTTTTTAAACTCTGAAAAATTATATTGAACAAAATTGTTATTTGTAGTATGTTTTTTTTAAAAAAATTATTTGTAGTATGTTACTTAGTTTTCTCCGTAAATTAATTTTCTAAAGATAGTCAAAGGCATCTTTCTTCTCAATTTGTCTTATACCCTTTTTTTCGTAAATCAAGTTAATGCCAAAATATTAGTGTTTCTAATTTAACTTTTTGTCTAAGAGATGGTTTTTTATTTATTTTTAAAGTAAAAGACGAAAAAAAGAAACTGAAACAAAGACTTTGAAGTTATTCAGAATCTCAAGAAGAAAAAGGCTGAAATAGTTTCAAACAAAAAGAAAAGAAAAACTGAAGCGTAACTACATAAAACAACAAACTTAACAAATTAGCACGTATATCGTATTATATTATTTTAATAAATATAATATTTAGATATATTATATCATTTTTCATCGTTATACAATGTCATATCTCTATATTTTAAATGATACCCCTATAAAATAATAGGATACAAATAGAGTTACTATGAAAAGATTCATAATGACACAAAACCATAATTTAAATGATAAATATTGTTCTCCGTCATTACATAATAACATAAATCCATAATTTAAATGATAAATCTACAAGAAAAGTAGGTTACAAGGTAAAACTAATATAAAAAAGTAGGATAAAAGATGAAATATGATTATTAAGAAAATAGGAAGGTAACGACGCGATCACACTAAATCGATCGTTATATAAAATAGGTCTTTTCATTGTTACTTAACAATGAACTTAATAAACAATATAACAAACAATTAAACCAAATATTGTAAATCTACAAGAAAAATAGGGTACGAGGTAAAGCTACTACAAAAAGATAGGATAAAAGATGAAATATGACTATTAAGAAAATAGAAAAATAACGACGCGATCACACCAAATTGGTCGTTATATAAAATAGGTTTTTTCATTGTTACTTAACAATGAACTTAACAAAACGATATAACCAACAATCAAACCAAACATTGCATTTAAACTGACAATACAATATCATGCAACGGATAACAACCATCCAAACAAAGGTGTTCATACTTACAATACAAATTAAGTTTCATTTTCACTTAGCTACTAGTTCTTTTTGGACTTGTCAGCTTGTTCATGAGTAGCAAAACGAACAACAGCTTTAGCTCCTTCAGACATGGCATGTTTAGCTAGTTGTCCTGGTAACTCCATTTTCACAGCTCTATGCATGTCCATAGACGTTAACGTTGCTCGTCCCGCGTACTTCAACAATGATTTTGATGTTTCTACTATTTTCTCAGCCATGTCTTGCATGAAATTGTTCAATATAACCATTGATTTTGATGATATTTCCAGCTTTGGATTCACTTCTTTCATAACCTTGTATATGTACCTCTCATATCCCACTGCTTTGCCTCTCTTGTTCTTGTTCTTGTTGTTCCTGCTCTTACTCTTTTTCTTGCCTTTGATCATGCAAAATTATCAACAACAAAAAATAAAATATTAGCCTCAAAAAACAAGAAAATTAAGTGGTTAATACCTAATTTAGGCAAAATAACAACAAGAAGAAGACTATTTTCTTATATTTATTTACTCATGATCTAGTCTGATCGATCTAGCTAGATTACACTCGAAGCATTTAATTTTTGAACATAAATTCATGGTAGAGAAAAAAGTGTGTGTGGGTGGGGTGGGATGGGGAGTAATTAAGTGGTTTAAGCCTCAAAGAAGAAGAAGAAAAACAACAATGAAAATTATAGTCATTTTTTATTTTTATTTACTCATGAACTAGCTAATCACACACGAGACATTCAATTTCTTAGAACATAAATTCACGATAGAGAAAAAAGTGTGGGGGGTTGTGGGGGGGAGGGGGGAGTGTGTGGATGAATTAAGTGGTTTAAGCCTCAAAAAACAGAAGAAAAAATAACAACAAAGAAAATCATAATTATTTTTTATTTTTATTTTTATTTACTCATGAACTAGC